>NW_010526729.1:0-76971 GCF_000687285.1 Phaethon lepturus
CTTAATGATTCTGTGATATTCCTCATGGAATTCTACACCCGACATACTGCTCTGTAATAATAAAAAGTCCGCCACACAGACCACTCCAGATTATGTTAAACAGATCTTAGCTGGAAGAGACCAAGCTTAATTACAGTTAGAGTCATCATTTAGAATAGTATTGACTCAACTGCAGGTCTGTGTTTCACCTCAGTCAAGCCACTTAAAATCTATGCTGCAGGTATCATCTCCAAAAATAGCCTGCCTACCTGCAAAGTATGTATATACAGTTTATAAAGCACTTATAAATTTTTCAGCAGTTATATTACTACTTTCCTTCCTACTAGCAGCATTATTTTACCACCATTACATGCAAATAAAGAATAGATCCTGCATATCTTGATAACACAGGCAGAGCACTTTGGATATGTATTCCTCTTGTGACCAAAACCAACAAACGTTTAGGCAAGTTCCTATTAAATAGGACTGGAATAAGGGAAAACTACACCAACAGCTATCTAGGAAAATTTGCAATATTTCCTTAAAGCAAAAAAATATCATCCACTCATCAATTTATAGAAATATTTGGCAATTCCAGAGTGGATATAAAAGAACTATTCTTTAATAGATTGGCAACGTTGCTAACCATCAAAAAATACTAAAGGAAAAAGCATTACCATTTAATGCTGCTTAGTCTGCTCAGATCAGTGTCTGTGTGGGTGGTTCTTGGAATATGTGTTTGCAAAAATATGCTTTGGATCAGTTGAGCTATAAGGATATCAATTATATCCTCTTGTGGGTTTTCCACTTTTAATATTCATTCTTGCTCCTTAAAGTTCAAAAGTGCAGTACCTATCAGCTTGATGCAATAAGTTTACTTGGTTAAGGTAATATCTGTCACATTATTACCTGCAACGATGCTGCTGCTCAGTCAGGCACAGATTGCAATGGCCTCATTCACAATGAATGGGATGTAGCATCTGCGGCAGTCAATGGACCGCTTTTGGACTGTGATAGTATTTGGAATGAAAAGCAAAATCATAACTTGGCTTCAAAAAATAACCAAGCTGCAAAAAATCTAGCATGAATACATATTCTGAAGCCCACCATATATTATAAAAGGCTGTAGTGCTTGATCATATACTTCTGGTTTGGCTGAAAGTAGCTCAAAATGCTAAGCTGAGAGAGTCAGAAAACTTTTCTTTAAATTTAAATTTGGTCTGAAGGGTGGTTTTTGGCATGGGCCTGTCTGTGGTTCTCTACCCTAGTTTTTAGTTCATAAATTGAACTAAACACCTAAACTAAACACCGAACCATCGCATAAGATAGATAAGTAAAGAGCATACTAGTTATAGAAGCAGCTTGATTTCAAACTATGCATAGCAGCCAGCTAAGACCTGGAGCACGAAGAGTTTCACATTAAAATGTTTATTTCCAAATGAAGCACCGGGAAACAGATTTTTTTTCCAATCTTCCTACAAAGAAATTAGCATTGTGTGACCTCTTACTTTATAACTTGCCATAGATTTCCTCCATCCCTTGTCACTCTTTTCCACTCCCCTTGTGTGGAATTGCACTAAATTCCAAAGACAGAATCCACATATCGCTCTCCCTTTGTCCTCCTGATCGTTGTTATTGCCTTACTGAAGACCATTTGGATTCTGACAGGCTAATAAGCAAAGCTGGTAAGACCTAAGTAAAGCTACTCTGCACAATAGGGAAGTTTTTCTTCCTGTTTCTTGATGATTCCTTTTGTGTTCAGTCTAATTTAACCTGTGAGATTGTCACTGTGCTTTGCCTCATCTTTTGTTTATTGCACAGTGGCTTCCAATTTTGCAGAAGTAGTTAATCACGTTTAAAAACCAGCAGCAACATTCTGCTCAAAAGTTACGCTTACAAAGGAAGCTCCTTAGCAAAACTGACATTCTTTTTCTAGAGAAACCAGTTACTTCAACTTTCATGGCAAAAATCATAACAATAGCTCCCCGACTATCCACAGAGGAAAAGATTTTTCAGCCTACAAAAGCAGAAGGAAGAACTGACAGGTGCTTTCCTCGCAAATTAAAAAAAAAACCACAAAAAACCCACCCCGCCTGATTATGCTAAATTTGATATTTTGATAGAATGTCTTTCCTCAGAAATCTTTGTATTTTTCACTCTGTATCCTGAGTCATGATGGTGATTTTCTTTTACAAAGAAATTACTTGTAGTACTTATGTGATGTGAATATATTTCTGATTTCTATCCACCTTTACTCACAGTTACTGTCACACCCATTGCAACTAAAAATGAAGTCTTAGGCATGTAATCAAAATCTCTTACATATGTAATTCAGTACCATCTGGTCATCACCTGTTACGGTTCACAAACTCACCACCCATTACAAGAGAAGCAGCAGAACTCACAGTTCATCTCTTGACACCTCCATCGGGGAAATGCAGAGCTGTTTGTGTGGTTGGCTTAAAGGAGTTCTAGTGCAGTCCTAGTGCACTCATGCTGAAACGCACTTAGAGTCTAGTTAGTTTTTCATTTTCACATACCAGCACTGTCCTACCACACTTGGGTTGAAAACACTGCATGGAAAGCATTGCTCATGTGGAATTAGAAGTGGTCCTGCTCTTCAGTTTTGAAAACGCTTCTGTACAGGGCCAGATCAGCTCTCACAGGATCCTTTTAAAGCTTCTATTTACAGAGCAAAAGTAGCACAAACCTTAATTATGGTTTTTACCTCCACATGCTAGAGGGAAGCACGTCTAGAACTGCATCAGAGAGATGTCTAATATGCTTTGTTTTAAGAATCTCCAGAATTGATTAAATATAATTTTTTGAGATACTCTTTGTAAACTCAGAGGAGTATGAACACTACTCAGTGGGATTCATGAAACTAAATTATTCCTATCTAATAATATTTATTACAGAAATTAGTAAAAGGCATATGGGGACATGGAAAAATAATAATAGGGGTAGGACACAGTGTGAAGTCTAGATCCAAACTCTTCACACCTCTGAGGAAAGGCAGACTCACATCCTAATTTTATAAGTAAATATATTTAGAAATAATTGGAAATTAAGCCATGAACTAGGAACTATGTAGAAGTCTTTGCCATTTAGTTATACCTTTGTAATTAAATAAATAAATTAGTGGGGCATTGAATTGCCTACAGTCTCCACAGTGCCAGAATTTTGTGGGTTTTTTCCTACATTTAGAAAAACCTAATGGCTGAACTGGCAGTGGGGTGGAGAGGGGAGGATTGACACGGGATTATAATATACCATTCAAAACAATCTTAGAAAGTAATAGACAAGGGGGGAACTTAAAACCTCATGCAGGAAGCAGAGAAGAAGAATTCTCTATTACGTTCAGAAGAAAGGTCTGCTTATGAAGCTGATGTGAGCAGGTAATTGTTATTGTTTGTAATTTATCACACCTCAAATATGTAATTTTTTTTCACCACTTTATCACGGTAGTTTTAAAGTGCCCAAACTGTACAGTTTTATACCATTTTGCAATCAGTATAAGCTCTCTAAGATCAAAACTTTCTAATATCTTCACAGTAATTTTTATACTTTTGTGAACCATGAATAAATTAGCAGATTCACCCATATGCCATAACAAGTCCATTTAGTATTGTGTACAGCTTGTTTTTCTTAGAGCTGCAAGTCTTGAGATTGCTAGTCTTTGCTTAGAAAAAAATTTCAAATAGTTTTTCCAAGTACTCTAATCCTGGGTTTTTTTTTTCTTTTTTCATTGTCCCACCTTATTTAAGTTGTGCACGGAGTAGCAATCAGCAACATACCCTTTATACATGGATTACATTGAAATACTATAATATATCTATAAATTGTGGAGATGTATGTCCAGTATTGTAGAAGGAATAAACGTGTCCTGAGACAAGGCAGGTCTTGGAATTAAAATAATTAAAGGGCAAATGTCCAACAGCCATAGGCATGCAATTTGAATTTGCGTGTCCTAACTATCGCAGCCTGCTCTTACTAAAGAGAAGCCATATGCCTGTAAAACCTCAGGAGGTCAGGAACAAAGCATTCTCTTCCAATCATTGTGAATGGTTTTCTTGAAATATTAGTGGAACTTGCCTTTGCCTCATTTCTTTAGAACTCTATGCATCAACATCTCATAGTAGTTTCATTGCTACATGATTCCGCAATAATACCTACAAAATTATTGCCATTCTCACCGAGTTCAGTAACAGAAATCTTTTTTAATGATCAGCTTGTACTACATGTCCATTCAGAATATTCTGAGGTGTAGAATCACACTCTTCAGAGACTTCCCTACTGCAGTATCCTGTTTATACAATGTACTTTTAATCATTTAAGTACACTGGATTTATTTTCACATCATTCTTTACCATGAAATTTATAGTTTATAAACAACTTTAAACTATGTTTGCCCTTGACAAGGTCAAGAAGGGCACACAAGCCATCAGCCACACCTCCAACTATAAAGTAGTTCAGATCCGTCATCCGAGTCAACCAATAAATAATAAAGATTGATGAAAGCAGCTCTTAAACTACTTTAGAAATGCATTCTATTTTCAGAATCACTAATGGCTGGCCATTAAAAAAGAAAACAAAAGGATTTTTTTTCTTTTTTGTTAGAGTATGTATTGTATTCAGCTGAAATTTAGAATCTGCTTAATACTTTTTTTTCAAAGGAGAAAAAAGTTTGCTGCCATGATGGAGCCAACACTGTGATGAGGACTGCTGTTACATGAAGCTTGCTTAACAGCACTCTGTGAAGAAATTATAGAAAGTAGGATTACTAACTTGTGTCTTTAGCATATCTGCAGCCTTCTATTTGTCCTTTATCCTCATGTGCATGTCAGGAAAAAGCTATCTCGCTATGAAACTCTCCAATATTCCTGCTTCAATTAAAATGAAAACTGCACTGTGTGTTGGAAAAGATACAGAAATCAGTAGTAGCTAACTAGTAAAACATGTTCCCAATTCCCAGGTTTTGATGGGACTTGGAGAAGACTTGGGGTAGAAAGTATAGAGTACTGCCAGACTGCTCTATATAAACTATTTAAACCTCAGAGAGAAGGTTTATCCTTCAACACTCCAGGCATGCTCTTACCTATGAATTCAGACTTGCAGATGGTACAATTACCACAAACTTCAGTCATGCACCTTTAACGTGGTTGTTCAAGGGCTGCAATGAGTCAAAATACCACTAAGCAACACATATTTGTGCATGCAGATAACTGTGTGGAAAACCTATACGCACAGGTGGGTTTTATATGTAATTTTCTGGAGTAAACAAGTGTAATCCAGGCTGAAATTCAGCTTCGTATACATGTTAATAAATATGCCCAGTCAAGTTAGGACACAACAATGTAAAATCTGCTATACAACTGCTACTATGATATGGGTCTTTAACTAGGGCATAACATTAGTTTCCATTCAGACCAAAATCTTTGCTCTTATCTTTTGTGACTTGCATTACAGTGAATCTGAGAAGCTAGGGAAGAAGAAAAATTAGTGGAAAGTCCTGATTGCTCCTTACAGTCCCAGTCTCAAATACAAATTATGGCCATGAGGCAGATACACAGTCTGGTTAGCAGACTCGAGAAATATAGAGTCCAAATATGATTAATGTGAATATATCTTTCAGATGAAGTTGCCAAATTCTATCAAATCTCAATAGATTATATACATATGTGAGATTTTTAAAGGCTTATAGTTTGAACAAAACTCAATAGCTTTCTCACCAGAATGACAAACGATATTAATGACCACCAAATTCTGACCACCCTTCACCCCCCTAAAAGCATGAAGTTACGAGAATTTTTCAATACATTAGCTACATATCTTTAAACCTAAGTAAACTAACCCCTCCTGATGTTTTCTTAGCAATGGCTGCACCATTCTTGCTGAACGTGTTCCAGAACAATTTAGGCTGAGGCAGTTATTCCACATGGAAAATACTAACTGAAAGTACTAAAATTTGGCAACATTATAAGCAAGTGATTATAGATTATTATAAAGCATTAAGCATCTTTAATGTCAATTATTTCTACCTATGTCACCTGTACATCAAGTTAACTTGGGCATTAGGAAATTACAGTGATCTTTTAATAGAATAGGAAGAAGGTGCAGTACAATGAGACTGTTTAAAATGCTCAGAGGAAGATTTTGTTACGGAACAGGAGACGTCAATCACCGTCTTTTGTTATGGCTTTCTGTGCACATTAACAAATTCCAGGTCTCTATCAGAGCTAGACCAGGTTCAGAACCAGGACCCAGAAGTCGTTTGGAGAGTCCTATGAGGAGATTTCCCCAATCTTCTCCTAGGTGAAAATCTGGTGAAGCAGTCTCACTCAGAGGATCTACATTCTTTAGTGTCAAATGATGAGTGCCATTGAAACTGCTTTCACTGCAGTTGCAATGCTATAGCATCTCATCTGTTACTTATCAGAGAAGAGTATTATTATACTGCAAATATTGCTAATATTCATATTTTATTTCTGGGATGCCAGGTTGGTGGCCTTCTGCAAAACAGGCCTTTTTCCTTTCCCTTTCTGTATCGTTTCCCTTTCCCATCATTTCCATAACAGCAGTGACTATTATAATCCACATAGACCCACATAACTCATTAAAATTCATTTTTTAAATACCACATTATATATTGTCATCAGTGACAATATGAACTGCAGTGCACACACCACTGAAACATGGAAGGAAATAGCCTAAATTTTAATTTCAGGAGGCCCCTGGAGCACCAGGTGGATGTAACATCAGACTGCAATTCTAGATAGTGGCATTCAGCTATACTTTCAAGTAATCTTCAAACCCATTTGTCACTTGACTCTCCCCCAAGTTTTTTTTCTTTTATATATATATAGTCCATCTATGCACCGAAGTCTTACATACATTCATCTCTGAGCAAAAATAACCATGACTTAATATTACTATGATTCATTTCAGTCCTTGAAATGTCACAACTGAAAGGGACCGATCTTTCCAGACAGGGTAGGAGGTATATTTCCAGCTCTGTTATCTTCCATCATACAAATTCAATGGCAACAATTCTTTCATGAGAGAAGCAGTGAGCTGAAAATCCTCCTGTGAGCCAGCAGCTGAACTGCATTGGGTCAGCTAGCATAGGAGTACTCATGTGAATCCAACAAATTAACAGTGACAAATAAATTTCACAGGCATTTATGCATAGCATAAATTAAGACGCTTCATTATTCATATACAAAACCATACAAACCCAGTTTGGAAATGAGACACATTGTATATGTCACTTGGACAACTCATCTGTGGGTAGGAATGCCAAAATGACACAAGCGGTTAGTAAACTCAACACACAGTGGACATACCTGAATAACCCACCACTTGAAATGTGAAGAAAATGTCAATCAGGCTATCTGTGATTTCAAGGAAGATCATATCTGAGTTCAAATACTCTGCTATGCATCAGAAAGTATTTTTTATTATTGCTATACTATTTTTTTTTCCCATGATTGTCTTTGAAAGAGAACTTCTTATTCAGTCCTATAGACACGTAAGGCTTGCTTTGCATATTCAAGCTAAGAGCCTAAAATTTTAAGATTGCACTTAGTATATCACATGACGGAAAGCGTTCATCCCTAACTGTAGCCCCTAGTGCAAGAGAGGGAGGAATTATGAGACCAAAACAGCGAGAGGTATTATCTGTATGCACTACATAGGCTCAACAAAGAATTCATCTGCTCAGGAAAAAAATGTTTGTGTCTCCCCTCCCTTCTGACCATGACAGAATTACTTCCCCAAGGACAAATTGGAGAACCGTTACAGGTTTACAGGAGTGATCCTTAGCCCAATAATAAAGAACTGAACAAAGACCTCGGAGGTAAACAGTAGGGTGGGACACAAACAGAAACCTGATTAACAAAATCTTCCCAAAGCAGCATATCATTTGTGTTACACAAAGCAAACTCCCTTGTTAGCCAGTATGAAAAGCTTGTGCTATGCTAGCCATTTCAAAATTACTACAGCTTTTTGCCCCTCACTCCTGAGCCTAACCCATGCAAGTTTCCTCCAGAGACAAGATCTCTCCATACTGACTGTGCTTCTGTCATGCCAGAAACAAATACAGATGAAATGAATGTTGACCTAGGGATATCTCCCACTTAACGATTACTTTTGCGACTACTGATCAATTCAATTTTCAATGAAAGCTCTTACTGACAAAACATAGGTACTAAAGGATAGCTGGAACAGGAATAGAAGCGTCGAGATTACTGGCACAACAGAGAAAAAAGATTAGTATTGTTTAAAATACTTCCAAGTAGCGTTTCTTATCTAACAGGCTGTTGTTATACTCTTTTTTCTTTAGCCTTTTCTTTAATATGTAGCAATATGGGGCATCAATGAGCCACCCTTTGCAAATGCATTTCATTTTTACATGGCAAAAAGCAGGCTTCTTTCTGAAGATGGGAACATTCCTTTCCCCCACCCACCAGTTTGATTTATTACTCCTCCTTAAATGTCAGCATTCAGTTGTTTCACCTGGTTTCTTTTTTTAGCTATGTAGCAAACTGAATTCAGTCCCTTGTCAAATTGCACAGCTTGGTACAGCTGTGCCAGAATTTTACTACAGGCAGGAACCTATGTGATTACAGGCATTTTAATCACGTATACAGACAATGGTTTTCCAAGACAACAATGAAATTCTCTATATGGAGGGGAAATAAAGCACTCCTCTTTTTTTTTGCACAGGAAAAAAAAAAAGATGCATCTAATATTCTGTCCATGCATGCATCTCTTTGGAGAAATTGGGCAACAAGCACCCCATTTAGGGTTCTCAAGGGACAACGCTATAAAGCAATTGACAGCGTACTGTCTTGGGAATGCAAACGACTATGCGCTTATGATGTGATTTAACGTGTGTGAATTACAATCAAAGAAAACACTGAAAACTATTTCCTGATAACAGAGAAAGGAGTGTATTCATATACATGCCTTGGATCAGATCGGCAAACATATTCTTATGGAGTTATGCTAGATAAAGAACAATGTCCCTCATCTCCCCCCAACTAAAATTTGAAATAACAGATTTTTAGAACTGGTCTGACAGAAACTAGCTAGTGCATACGTGTTTGTTCTCCTGTGCAGCTGTATAGCCAACTGTATAGAGCTGGCGGGCGCTGGGCCCCTCGTGCACAAACACAGCCTCCTCTCCCACTCTCACAAATGTCCTTCTTCCACTCTTCAAAAAAACGTCTCCACCAGCTCCGCACTGATCTGCCCATAGAGGCAGAGGCGTCACTTTGCACAGTGGTCTGAGCCTGAGCAAAAGTCACCAGTATCAGCTACAGAAGTTGGGTCTGGGCAACTCTGATCTGCAGTTCACCAAAAGCAATCTTCATCGCACATCCACTGTGGTCCACCTGTGTCATCACTTGCTCTGTGCTTTAAGATACGGAAAAGGAAGATCTGGGTTCCCTCCTGGCTTTCAGGTTCCAAAAATGAAAGGATAGCCACACAGAAAGAAACCAAATATAAAATCATACTTGAAATTATGTTTGCTATGGCTATAATTAACAATTTTATCAAAACTTACCAAACTTTATAAAATCAGAAAATTCACATTTTTTACTTGAGACAAGAGATTATCCATTTAAAACTTGTCTTTCATGTATATTTGTCCCTCTGCTCACAAACAATAACTTCAACCCACCATTCAAATAAAAATAACAAATGGTTATCATCCTCTGCTAAAATTCTAGATAAAAAAAAAGAAAAATCGATGTTGACTTTTAGTAAATGTAACTAAAGCCCTCTGCAGCCCTCCCTCATGATCAAAAAGTAGAAACTTTTAAACCTCAAAAAGACAAAGCATTTGAAAAACTTCTGGCATGGTTGAACGGGGAAGTGTTGGAGATTTCTTTATTCAATGCGAGTTGTGCTTTTAATTAAAAAATAAAGCGAATTACTGAAATGCATAATATACAATCTGCCTCACTGAGCATTTCCCTTTCGTTTGAGAGGATGCCTAAATAAACGTTGTACTCTGCTAAGTGCAGGGCCTGCACAGTGTCAAAGTCCCGGCTGCAGTGGGCTCCACTCCCTGTGCCAACGTTCAGAGTACTTGCATTTATTAAACACGACGACCTTTTTCAAACTGAAATTACCCAAGCACCCGATGCAGCAGCACTGTAGCATCATCTTAGCTGAAGGAGGAATCTCCCCAGCTCCCAGCAACAGGCTGGCCACCATGAGAATCGCTCCCAGTGCGGTCACCTTTGGTGGTAAAGCTTTCAATACCACCGTATGACTAACTTGCTACCGTATCATCAAACATGACTGTTCCCATTCCAGTGAGTGCAGGAAACAAAGCGAGCATAAAGTACAAGCAAAGTGACTCAATAGCTGGTACGCTACTGCGTTTGACTTCTCAAGTAAATCACTGTGCACCAGCAGCTAACACTGAAGGTCAGCTGTTCTGCAACTTGAGACACCAACCATCTGCAAAAAGGGTGGCCACAGGAAATACATAGTTAGACTTTTCATTTGCAGTCATGTACAACAGCAAGAGGGAATGCCTGATGACGTACGCTTACTTTCCTTTCCCGTAGATAGCTGGGAGAAGGGGATTTCTCCCCTGTGCATTGCACAACTGATCCAAGGATCCAAACAAGCTTCAACGAGCGCGCTTCATCAAATACAACACCAAAACTGAACCAGAATTCAGACCTTCCAGTTACATCTAGTCAAAATACATGATTCACTCAGAGAAACTAATAATGCTGAGGGCTCAATTCAAGCAGGTACTAAGACTGAGTCCATAAAATAATGAAGACGCATGCAAGTCTGTATTTACATTAGCAAATTTGCATGTGCAAATGGACAACAGTATGCATTTACCATTTTTTTTTCACCCATGACTGTCTCTGGCTCCTTTTGAAAAGGTACCTATATTTCTTGATAAATCCTGGCCAAAGGCCTAGGCCAGTTGGAACTACCTTTGCCAGAAACTGTGGACATGAAATACTTTCCAGGTGATACTCAGTTCCTTGCAGAATCAAGCCCCAAAACAGGGAGTTCTTGTTGGAGTTTCTACAGTGAAGCTACTGATGGTTATGATGATCAAATAAGCAGTGCAGCCCAAAGGTTTGTTCACAAGCTTAAAGGAAAAGCACTGTAACTACAAGCTTGCACAGAATAACAGCTTATTTAGCTTTCAGTATAAATGAAGTGTTCTATCTAATAGATTTTTTTTTCTTCCTCTGATGTCTAAATGCTTCCCCTATTACTAATGTGTGAAATGATCTAGAGTATTAGTGTTTGCATTATGCAGTTGCTTGCACAGACCTTGGAAAAATGACGGCTTCTGGCAAATTTTACTGCAGAAAAAAAATTCCAGATAGAGATTTGACTTAAGGCATTACTGTTCAATGAGGAGTGGTTTGGGCAAGATCTTATTTCCACTTTTGCCCTGCAAGAAAATAGGCAATGACTAGTAAATGAGTTGGAAATTATTACTATAATTAACATGTCTTCAAAGCAGCCGTTGGAAATTGTGCATGAGGCAACAAACTAATGAAGCTCCAGTTGCACAAAAACAAAAGGTCACAACAACCTGAGGGAAGCCAGGGTAGAAGCTTTTAGAGAACTTTTCCCGTATTGAAGGCAGACTCTGAAGAAGATAGTGACAACGCCATCCTGCCCTGCATAGTTTCATTGTCTTGACAGTGAGTCTCCCAGTAATGAACGCCTGGTGCTGTCAGCACACACAGAGGCATGTGGAAGTCCTTGCAGGAAAAAGAAAACAGGAGGTACAGGGGAGGGGGAGTTTAGGATGAAGCCGGAAAAACGCAGCCAGCAAAGTATATTGGCAACATGAAGCGAGATTTGTTTGGCCAAATTTTGATTCATTGTGTAAATAACCACTCAGCCAGTGTGCACTAATTACATATGGCATGCACTGAACAATTCAGTATGAACCCTTTTCAAATGGTACAGCTCAGTTCTGCACTTCAGTTTTTCTCTCAAAAGGAAGATTATATTCCTGTTTGTCTCAAGAGTACTTCAATCAAATGGTTCTCTGCCTTCAAATTCTGCCTGCTTTTGCAGAATAAGAGAAAAATATCTTCATACAGATTCTCCCCATTTACTTTTTTATGAAAATAGGAATAAAAGTAATATTAAAAGTTCTAATTGCATTCTTTTAAAAAAAGCAGCTAAAAAGGAATAATGGTTGGAAAAGCACAGCACAAGCATATTGTGTACAGGTTTTACATAAGCGCCCACGCACATATTTCTGCCATGACACCCACTTTTCCACATCATTCCTAATTTGCAAGGTTCTTGTTGCTGGGCCTGATCCAAATCCCCCTGCAATGAACGTAAGTTTTTCAGTTGGTTTCAGATTGCTTCGGATTCAGTCGAGGCATTTGGGCTATAAAGAGCAAATCAGGAATGCTGGCCCAGGAGGGGGAGGAGGATGTGAGGGGTATTTTAACACTGTTGTTAAACAGCCAAGCATACAAGCGATAGCTGAAATTTCAAGTCGCATTGATGAGAAAGCAAGAACTGTCCTGACTGTTCTTGGTATACAACAGAGTGATAGCTAGTTCCAATTAACCCTTAAATCCTTCTTAGAACAGCCTGAGAATAGAAGTCTACATATTAAAGATCCAGTTCACCCCATTATTTTAGATTTCTTTACTCCCCTTTCTTTTTTTTTGTGATCCCAAAATCCATTCCATCATTCCTGGCTGGTTATTGCTCAGGCTGTGGGCTGAATCCCACTGAGCGACACTGAAATTCTTAGATAAAACTTCCTGGATACTAAGCAGCAACTTACTCAAAAAGGGTTATTTAGTGTGCACTACTCACTGATCTCTGTTCTTTCTGCCTTGAAATGAATATCTGATTCATAACCTTTTTTAAATCACCTTTTAAAATCATTATCAGTTTGTGGTAATGAACTAAACAGCATTTATCACCCTCCTCATTTTCTGCTTTGAGTTCCAAACCAAAAATTTACGTAACCTTCAGCTTTGGTCAAGAAATACTGAGGATGCCAAGGAAGCCTGCTCACGAGGCTTTCCCTTTTGCTTCTTAATCTCTAATATTTGCCACAGTGAGAAAACACCAGGTGCGATTTTGCTTTGATGTACTGCTTTCTCTCACACATCCAGTAAGTTATTCCAGTGACCCGAGTACATTCACAGAGCTACCCTTTACTACCTACTCTGCCCATGAAAGCGATCCACTAGCATGAATCTCAAACGGTATAGCATGTACAGCCAGTTCCACTGTAACAGATAGCATGCCATCTGTTAACTGCATTTGAAGTCTCCAGTGGGACACACTATCATCATCATTAAAATATCTCTGGGGTTACTTTTACAGGCCTGGAAAGATAAGGGAAAAATATTTCTTCCTTTGGAAGTAACACTGCATGTATCTTTTCTTTTATGGCAGGGCACAGGGCAAAGCAAGGTATATATAAAGCAGTGGATGTTTACAAAACTAACACCACCTCTTAAATCTTTGTGATGTCTGGGACTGTGAAAAATGCCTAGTTTTCTGAACAAGCACTTCATATTCAAAATGAAGTAAATGTTCGGGCAAAAGTCAAACTTCAGTAGACAAAACTATACCATCTCTGTAATGCTGGGATTTTGCATTTGCAAATAAGAATAGTTATAAAAGTAGAAATTGCTCAGGACTCAAATGCCAAGCTTTCATTAAACTTTGTGAATCGTTAGGACAACAGTAACTCTTTCTGGAAAAAAACAACAGACTTAGACACCTCTGAAAAACAAAGAAAACCAAAACAAAATCAAAACCCACCACACCCTTTTGTAAGTTATTTGGTCATTTTACTAGATATCTTAACTTAGGAAAAGATTTAGAGAATATAATTAAATTACTTTGTAAACTCTAGAAAACAATCAGGAGAAAAAGTCACAGGACTGTGTCAGAAACTACTGCCTGATGATTTAGGCTAAACCAGCTCCCACAGCAGATGAAAGAAAAGATTCATAACCGAATGTTAGCATTGTTTGTTTTCCAAAAAGCTTTCTTCCCCCACTGGTAAATCCAAAGACACTCAAGAAAACAGATCTCATAAGTAAATTCAATAATACCCAATATCTTTATTTCCCCTCCTGCTATTTTAGAAAGCAATTTTTTTGTTGTTGTTTCTTAGGAAATGTGTGTTTCTTTTATGTCAGAAATGGACCAGATCTGACATGTAAATCCCTGATCCCTCCCCTACTCCCAGCAGTCTCTACAGGTAATAATGAAATGGAAATAGCTTAAGTCTTCCTACATCACATTCTGCTCTCATACAGCAAAAGGTCCCTAATGCTGAAAAGCTTTACTGGAAGAATGAGTCCCCGCACAATTTCCTCAGCTAGTCTGCTAAGGGTCCTTTAGCCTCAAAAAAGTCAAAAGAGAAGACTTTCATGACTGCAATATTGTCATAATAGTACCACATATACTATACTGCTACATATAACATAACAGTACTGCATAGTACCATAAAAGCAATCCAAGCATGCTCATACTCTTCTCATAACCTGTTTATCGGCTTCTTTTTCATTCAGCTTTGTTGAAAGATACAGATTTTACATCACTTTTTCATAAAATGCCATAATTCAAGGTTGACTGAAGCCCACAGTCTGAGTTTTAACTCACTGTTTCTCAGCTTGGGTCAGTTGAGAAGCATTCACGCATCTGTAACTCCATTCACTACATGGCTGCTAAAGCAAGGAGGAGTTTAGTTCATGTTATAACAGATGCCCTCTCAGATATCCTTTATTCCGGCAGAGGAGTTGAACACTGCCAGCAGCTTACACCTTTCACTGAGAAAAAATTCCGTATTTTATGACACTGTCCATCTCTAGAACTCTACTATGGTATTTAATAGGCATGAAATATTTTGGTGGGCAAGAGTCACTTCTGTTGAGTAACTATTTAGGAAAAACACCAAAGGTTTATCTAGCACTTCAAGAACAAAAACCCAGGGCTGATGGTGTTACCTTGACAGGAAAGGAATATCCATCTAAAAGAATCCCTTACGGGCGAAAGCTATGAGCATACTGACTCTCCGATTACCCTTATTTTTAACAGGAAATTTAGGGAAATCATTAACAAGTGATGATCTAACAGATGATCACTTTGCTTGAGAAATCAGAGATTTTACAGCATGGTCAGAATCTCAACAGGAAATGCATCAAAATGATTTTACTCAATCCAACCATGAGATAAGCCATAGAGGGCTGACCTCTTGTATTTTACATCTAGTAGTGCAGAGTGCATGGGAGAGGAATAGGAGTAGGACTCCTCATCTCTTATAGCCTGCAGGCTACAGTAACGGCTGAAGTATTTCTCCATTGTTCCACACCATGAGAAAGCTTTCATTTCCATGCTCCAGCGGGTTTGAACAAGTCGTGCTTCTGTAGCTTAAGAGGATGTTTTACCTTAAACCACAGAGTCAAATCTTCAGGTACATTACACTGAGATTTGCAGTTTGTCAACTGAGGGCTGATTCAGGAATGTCTTCTGATTACAACTTTCTTGTAAACATGAAAAAAAAACAACACTAGGAAGCCCCATAAGATATCCATATCTAAAAATCACCTAATTCTACATAAGCATTATTTTCTTTTATTGTCTCTGAGAACAAAAAACTTTTTTTTAAAAAAAGGCAAACTAGTAAGACAATCGGGGGGAAAAGTGTATCTACTCTTTCTATGTTTATAAGCATCTATGTTTATAAGCATAACTATGTTTATAAGCATACTTATTTATAAAGTGTTTATAGATCGGGTCAACTCAGAGATGCACATCGAGATTCCAGTGAATCATGCAGAGGCATCTATTTTTAAAGCTGTTGGGGAATACAGAAATATCTTGCATGTTTCCATCTGGAATTGTTTTTAGAAATGCCATCTAGAGGGGCAATGCAGAAACATGCTGTCAAAGAATAAACAGCATCTTTATGTCAGGCAATTAATTCTCCAAATGCAGTCCAATCTGTGAATGGCTGCTAAACAAATGGGGTAACTGCCAGTATAAATATTTATTTGGGAACAGAGGCAGCTTCAAAACAAGCAACAGTTTGTCTCAAGCCGTTAGTGCGTGCACTCTGCAGAGACGGAGCATGAATGGCTCTAAGCTAACACTCAGTGGAGCTTTGCACGTGAATTCCAAATATACAGGAAGGTTTAAAGACTTTAGTGTTATTAACAGTTCAGCAAGTTGATCGTCGTGACTTTTAGTTCCTCCAGTGACATTTAGTATAAGCTGTTATTAAAGCAAATAAAGTCCAGAAAGCTATTGGATCTGCATTAACTTACACTAGAAGATCCACTAAATGACGTGAAGGTAATAGGGCATAGAGAGAATGTAAACGTTAGTCATCAACTAGCAGCTACGGCCATTTGACATTTTGCAAATCTTAACTTTTTAAAAAGATTGTATACTAACGGTGGAAAATCTAAGGAAATAATTAAATATTCTCAGTTGTAGAGACAACTTTAGAATGAGCTAACATTTTCACTTCAAAAAATCTCTGTAATTTTGAAATTTTAAATTCAAGAAGGAGAACATTATAATGATACTTCCTCTATTTGTTCAAGTACAATTAAATTGCTTTGATTACAAGTAGTAAATGTAATTATTGGATATGACATACTAAAATGGTAAAATGTAGCCTTCTGAAAGGACAAAAGCCGGTCTATGAATATGGATTTTTAATTTTTTTTGTCCATATGGCATATTCTGTATCAGCTCACAAGCAAAATAAGATGCACTCCAACTATGGAATAGCAGGGACTTCTCACCCTAAACGTTACTGAAATTATCCTTCAGCTGAAGCGTTAGGAACTACATCATTTTAAAGCAGAAATTTTCAACTAGCCAGTATTCAGTCCCTGTGGACAGAGCATGCTGACTGCCTGACAACTGTGACACGCAATGTACCACTGGATGGTCGCATTTAGTAAGAAGTTATGCCAAGATACAAAGGCATATCATTAAAGAGCCTGATACTGCACAGTGCTGAGTCTACAGGGAGTACAGAACATGCAGCGTCTGCCATGGCGGAGGTAAAAAAACATAGTAATTTCCATAGATACTGAAACAACTCTACTGAATCTCTTGAACACAGAACACTGGCTGAGGAGCGTGTCTGCTCCGCAAAATCTGAAGGTAGTGTCAGAGTAAATTGCCATTGGAGAGGAATAAAGTTAGCTAGCTCAAAATATGGTACTTCCTTGATTTCCTTTAAGCATTTTAGTCTCTGGCTGTGTCACAGGTTATTTTTTCAGTTGGTCTCTTCACAATATTTTACTTCTTATGTAAATGAGATCCAGACGTTATCTGGAATTTACCTACTTCTCACAGTTCTAGTCTCACTTCGAAGCTTTCTGTCTCAGTAGACTTGAAAGAGAAGATAATTATCAAATTATCATAGAGGATAAGAAAAACTGATGCCCTTTCAAAAGGAATGGGAATTTTGAAACAGTCTGTGATGAGAGACTCTGAAGCAAGGGCCGCATCCATCTGCCATGCCTGATGCTACCTGCTATGCCTGATAATTCACTTATTGGTTGCTGACACGATATACAACCTCCACTTTCCTACATTAGAATTTCGAATCCTCCAGAAAAGCAACAAAACAGAAACATGCAATGAAATGCATGGCATTCAGAGATACCAGGTTCAGTCCCTGTAAGGTTTCTTTTCTAAGAGAATCAAAAACCAAAGAGAGGCTTAATTTTTTCCTCATTGTTTAAATAGCTGAAATTTTACAACAGCCGGTACCTCTGAAATTAATGTCTAAGTGGCAAAAGTTTTGCCATTCTCTAGAGCAAAAATCTCAAATTGTGATTTGCAGTCACAAACCCCCAAACTGATGACAACAAGAAAAGCACAAAAACCCTCTTCAGAACCAGACAATATTCTGCTGTGGACTGAATCCCACAGTGTTGGTTGTCACTGAACCTGACCTTAAAACCAATCTACAGCATGTATCTGCACCTTGGCTTGTTACAGCCTGTTCCATTCAATGTACTCACTGCTCCCAAGTGACTGATAGGAGAAAGCAATACGTGTCCTTGGTAAATACTTGGTGGTGTTTAAGAATCTAAAGGAAAACTGTGGGTTAAAAAGAGTTCATTAAGTCTCTTTAGCTGTTACACTTTCTGACCTGACAAGATATTTCCAATCAATAAAACTACTGTGATTTTTTTAACAGCTATGAGAAGCAACCGTAAACAATTTGAAAAGGAACAAATGCTTTCACCCCTCAGAAGTTGTGAGCCATTGTGGTGGTTATTTTTTAATATCAGCCCATGAATTTACTTGTTATGAAGAACAAGTGATTGATATGTACTTTGGATAGAAAAAAAAAATCTATTTACTGTCATTTTTTAAAAGAACAAAAACCTAGAGGGAGGAAGATTATGCTGCAATAGCAAAGTGCTCCTCACAAATAGAAGGTTACTTCATAACATTCATAAAAGTTCTTGATGAGGGTTAACAAGGAACAACCTCCCAAGCTCAGCAGGACTCTACTGCACGTCTCATACTGCAAAATGTCAAGAACATATTGTCCGAAAGCAAGAGTTTAATGACATTTGGTTAACGAATTTTAGTAACAAAAATGTTTTGAAATTCATAGGTTTAAAACACTAAGCAAAATTATCAAAAGTTTATAATAAACGTACTAGAGCAGTCAAAGCTAAGCTCTTTCTACTCTTAGCTAAGTTCTTTCTTTCAAGGAAAGTATATTTCCTTTTTTTTAAAATCTGCCTGTTGTTCAGAAACACACCACACCCCCCTTCTTTTAAAAAGTATTCTTGGAAAGTGGGAAAACACTGTCAGTTATGGAACAGCCTATTCCAGATAGGAATACAGAGAATATTGTTCAGTGTTCCTTGCATTTAGCAGCTTTAGACATCCACTGGGGAGAGCTATCGAGAAGGAAGGTAATTCTGAAAAACCCGAGAGGTTTATTTACACACTACATGGTGTACTGTGTTGATTTCTGCCTTGGATTTAAGTTACAATGTTGTTTTATTCTAAAGCTCTCGTTTCAGTGAAATTAGGCATGTTGAAATTCATCATGAATCTGTTGCTATCTAGGTACTAAACAATAAGGTAAATTTCTTTACCTAGTCATAGTGGACCTTGGTTATGTTAGAGTGCATAAGGATAAAGATTCCTCCTAGCTGTAGGTTATGTTGATATAATACTATTAAGTTACTATATAGAAGGTCTAATAAAGGAATTTCTAGCAAAACCACAAATGTTAAATCCTGACCAAGGTCCTGAAGTAGGGATGGAAAAGGAAAGTCTTGGGGCTTTCCTCTAGCACAGCACAAAAAGGTATCCAAAATTTCCCCCACAATATTGTCATAAATTACATCTGTGATGTTCCAGGGAAAAGCAGATGGTCAGGGAAGTTCCTTATTTCACCTGCTTCTAAAAAAATAAAAATAAAAATTTATATTATGTTAATGACTTCATTTTCTATTATACTGAAATCTCTAAAACCCACCCCAGACCTAACACAACTCCTTCAGAAGTACCTGAAGGCTGTGTTGTTGTTTTTAAAGAGGAAATCGGAAACTCCGCACATGCCACTACAAAGAGGTTGCTGTTTATTGTTATCTCTGAGAACAGCCACATAAATTTTACTAGTGTTATATGACAGCCATGTTATCACTTAGCTGTATTGCTGGGCAAGCTACAAATCTTAAGTTTTTCAGTCTGGGTAATGACTGGTGTCTGAAATAATGAGGAGTAATAGTTTGATGACAACCATTGTGCAAGTTCAAACAGCGAAGAGAAACTTGTATGACCCACAAGAGAGGAAGGATCAGACTCACACCTGGTCTCAATATGTTCATGAAGGAGAGATTTGCACTCACTCACAGCAGGTCTAGAGGCTAAACTTGCAAATCCCTCCCCACTGGAAGAAATCTGTGTTTCTTATCTGCCTCTCATAGTATTTTCTCCCTTTAAAACTGATTCCTAAAATGAAAAGAGAAGTTAAAGCACCATTGCTATTCTTTATTCTAGTCTTTACAGTTCTAAAATAGAAGTTGTGCCTCTCCCTAGAACAGAGAGTATAGAAATGCAACTGAAAGTGGAATAATGATGCAAACAAGAAATGAGCTCAGAAGAGGGTTTATGAACTTGAATTCGGTGATCTAAGGGGAAAAAAAAAAAGCACAGCCAGCCAACGGGCTGTATTGCAAATCCATTAGACTGGGAAGATAGGAGATTAGAGTTCATTTCAGTGTTAATGGAAATTGAAGAGCCAAGTCTATCGGAAGACATTAATTCAGCAGTTTTTCTGCTGCAGATTTTTTTTTTTGTGGCCATATTACAATTTTATTAGTATATATCAGAGTTTCTCCTACCACAGTAAGTTTTGCATTTGAATCAGATTGAGGAAGGTAGAGTCTTCCTAATTCATGATAAAGAGCTGCTTTTTCACATTAGAAAAGTTCTGTAACCTATTTAATATTTTTACTTCAAACATAACAAATTATGGTGAATCTTTCTTTCTGTATGTCTTATTTATATTTCAGAATGTTTGTTTGTTTAGTTGTTATTATTATAATTTCTCTCACCTTTCCTCTAGTGAAGGAGGAACAGGGAAGGGAAAAGAAGGGCACACTTATAAAACTAAACCTCTTTTTAAAATTATTTGTTTTCTAATGTATCTGAGAGAATTTAAAAAAACCAAATAAAATACAAATCTTTAAATGCTTCCAGAATATTTCTTAAAGCTATGTGAAAGCTATTCTCCAGAAGAAATTCACTTAACAGATACAAACCAGATGTACCAATTAATGAAAGGCTCAAAAAGAGAAAGTTAATTTTCACACAAATTAATTAAATACATTCCTAACTATTGTAATATACAAAAGTTTTGTCAGATTTGTGTTGTTTTAAACTACCTCTAATACATGAAGGTATTTGGGAAAGGCAAGCTTCATAAGTTGCAAACATACGTGTACCTACACTCTTCTATTAAATTGAGAATATTTATGTCAGTGAAGTTTCTTGTATGCTGTTTGTAGGATTCTGACCTAGTAATATAATATAGTCTAGTATAATAAAGCTACTATTCTGAAAATTTTTCATTAATAACTGCATTAAGATGAATACATATATTCCCAACATTTTCTAGTTTCCTGTAGCTTGTCCAAAGTCTGTACTCAGGATTTTAATTTTCACTCCTTTGTGGTGGCAAGATACATCTAGTCACACTGAACGCTTACCTGTCAACTACTTTAATCAACTTTGCCAGAAGCACAGTACCTACAAATTCCATGAAAACAGGAAACCAATGAGACATTAGAAGGCCATATTATTACCTTTGTACTAACTGGAAAAGGCTGCAGAACTCACTCATGCCTTATCAGACAAACCACAAAGATCAACTAAAAGATAATCTTTCCTTGAGCACAAAAGACAAAAGTAGTATAGAGCAATAACATAAGCCTATGTCAAGAAAATAAGCTAACATTCATTTCTTACGCTGTTTGAGACAGTGAGCTTAGATTTTCCTCTGTGATAGTGGGAAAGTCCATGACCTATTTAGAACCCAGTTACTTTTAGAAAAATGTCCAAAGCAGTAATCAAGAGTGATCCACCTCAGAGGAGCTTGACAGGTAGGAAACTCACAGACTAAGATACCACATTGTTGTGAGTGTACACATTAAGATTTTTCTTGTATTTCATAAATTAATACGACAAGAACAAATAGAAAGGACAGAATGGTAAATAAAAGAATGAAAAGCTTCCATGTGGTATTAAAATAGATTTGGAAAGAGACAGATTTCTAGGAGGAATCCTGCCCTCCATTCCACAGCAATTACAGAGAAATTTTCTCCCAGTATTTCCTCTTTATATTTTTCCAACACATTTGTTGGTTTCCTAAAAAAATGTTTGTCTAACATCATCTTTTGTACTTAGTCCACATCCTAATACAGTTGTATCCACTTTTTGTTACAGATCCTACCTTGGCCACCCATTCTGTCCTTCAGAATCTTTAAGAAGAATTTAACCATTCCATTAAAAAAAAAAAAAATTAACTATACTTTCTGTTCCACAAAGTTATGTTCACTAAACCTGAACTTGTGTAATTTGACATGCACAGCCTATACATTTGGATAGCCCTACGTCTACATTTCTCCTACAGTGTTCAATAAATCAATGACAGTGGTTGCACAATGGCCCAACCCAAGTGATAGCATCAGAACACAGATCCAGAGCTTTGGGTGCACCTGTAGGGTAGCTCACAGCAACTCTTCCACCTCACATACATTCCCACATAGCTCAAAAACAGGAGGAAAATGGTTCTACGGTTATAATACATACATTTTACAGAAACAATTAGAAACTGAACATAAACTCTTCCTGTATAAAACAGGTAACATAACACGAATGGCTAACTTAACGTCTAAATTGTTTATCCAGACTTCATAGTGAGCATGAGGTTTTCTAACAGTTCATTATGATTATATATGGAGTGTCATAACTTCTTTTTTTTAAATAGCCATCCTACAAAGGAGTCTTTTACTACTATCATCTTAGACAACAGCATTTAGGTAAATCCTTTCTTGATAGGTTCACTGAGCAGCACATTTTTCTGAAACATCCAGAGTATTTGACTTGCTATAATCTTACTTATGCCATTAAAACAAAGTTTTGTGTCAGTTTGAAGAAACTTCTTAAGACTTTCTGATTGTTCTGAGAGACAATGTCATGTAAAAGTTTATACCTTTTTGATGCTGCTTTTTGTGATGAAGCATACTCAAAATAAAGAAAATATTGCTTTTTTTTTTAATTTGAGAGATGGCACAGTTTTCAGTGGTTATAAGAGTTCAAAATGGCAATTTAATGCAGAAATTCCTTAAACCACTTTTTTGTGCTTTATATTTTTTTGTTTAGGGAAGTAAAGGTAAAATGGCTCAGCAGCTCAGCACATTGGTGCACTTAAGTTATAACTGTTTTCCCTGGGCCCTACATCAGGGGCAAGTAGCATAGGAATTAATAAACACCGAGAAGTAAAACTTACTATTGATTCACAAGCTACTTACTTGTAGCTTTACTATCCAAGGGAAACAATCGGTGCTACTGTATGCCATGATTTCTGAAATATTTCTGTGTCTTCTTAAGAAAACACAAAGACATAACTTTTTTAAACTGAGAAAGTAACTATGTCAGTGTATATTGACTTTTATTGCAGTAAGTAAGAATGGTGTACCTTTTTTAGTTTGGTTGTACATCATGCAGTGCAGAAGCCATAAACACATTCATTTTGACTAGAAAGGGCAGTGTCTTAAACCGTGGATAAAAATAAATTATTTCATGAGAACTTAATTGCAACGAAACATAACTATTCCCCATGAAACCCGCTGTTTTACAGAGGTTTGGAAAGAATGAAGAACAAATCAGAATTAGAGAAAAGATTAAAACGTACTTTACCTTAAGCAAAAGCCCAAGAGGAAGTATTCAATAATATGACATGGTAACATAATCTAAAAATACTGATAAACACATAGCAAAACCAAGCCACATGCTTTGTCTAACCAGAAAAAACTCTTAAGTCTGCACATGTTAAGTAGATTTTTCCCATTTGGTAAAAGGCAAAAGGAATGTAACTGAATTTCAGTAAGTATTCTGAATACGCTTCTTTTGTAAGACCATCAGTTTAGAAAATTAATGACAAGTGACATACTGCCAAAAGAAAACACCCCTAAATCAGCACACCTTCATAATCTGTACCTGACAATCCTGAGAACGTAACGAGAGGAGCTCTCTGGATCATTCCTGTTTACTGTTAGATGTTTTGGAATATTTCCAATAGGGAATCCCCAGAAGTTTTGTAAAAACAGAAATTCTGACTTGTTAGCAGGTAGTTCTAAGCTAGCCGGCCTGTCACTCACCTAGTGAGTGATCTGATTCCTGAAGCTATTGATAACAAGTTAAAAACTGAATATAATTAATGTCACTCACTCCAGGTCTTTATCAAGTTTTGTTAAATAAACCTTCCTGGTTTTTTTCTTTTTTTTTTTTTTTTTTGGAAGGAAGATCAATTCGAGCTGAAGGCTGAAGAAAACGTGTCTTACAATTATACTTGCCATGTCTAATTTTACCATTGTCTGACTTCTGGATGAGGGTTACAAAACAAATTGAACTGAAAAGCTCAGTCTGTCTTGCTTGTTTTATCAGTTCATTGGTTTTTCAGTATTTTTTAAGCACTATTCACTTAGGAAGAAAACAGTAATATATTCTGACTACAGATTTTTCAATTTGAAAAGCATAGAAAACTTGTGGTGACTCAAATGTTTTCTACTTACTCATCTCATTAGAAATAAGCACTCGCCCTATGAAGGTCATTTCTATATCTTATAATCTTTCACTCCCCTGGACACCTAAGATCTCTGACTCTCTTGCCTTTTTCCTCCCTAACTCTTCACTCCCAACCACAAGGTGCTATCCTTACCCTAATGAAGTCAGTGATAATTTTGTCATTGAGGCTAGGACTTCCCTTCTCAAATTACTTTTAAAAGGACAATATAGCCTCCAACTAGAACACCCTCTGTGTTTCCACTATTTCTGACTCACTAATCTTTTTATCCCCCAATCACCAATATCAAAGCTTCATTGTATACAGTATCAAAACAGGGGGGGAACACCTCCACAAGAGAGAAAGAAAAAGCCACTTCCTGAGGAAATCTCATCTTTCCTTTCATCAGTGCTCCCCAGCAAACGCAATAAAGGCACAACAGAATAAAAATCAGAATCATAAATACAAGCTCTGCAGCGACATCTATTCCTCATATGACTGTAAGTGTTAATCACTCGCATGGTTGGCTACGTTACATTTTCACGTGAACAGTATGTGCTTACTCTCTTCTGTATCTCCAGCGTCAGCTTTGGGGATTTCCGTGTTTTATTTCCTATTTTGCTTTCTATTTCACCTTGCCTATTCTGCAATTCCCACCAAAATTACCATGCAACTAGTATATATGTTTGTTTTCTTGTGGTGTCTGAAATCATGAATCAACAGACACTGCCTGACAAACTTGTTGAGACAAATGCTGCTTTACAGAGTGAGTTGATGGCAAACATCCCTATTGTCCCTAATTTACTGTCAAACCAGAAAAAAATAAGCCCTACTCAAAAGGCAATGATTTACAACATCTTCAATAATACTCCTCTTCTTTATGTGAAACCACTGTAATTTGGAAGGTCTATACATCCAAAAAAACACATTGACATGACAAATATCAAGATTTTCCCACTAAGACTAAAAAGTATTACTGTTACTTGATTCCTTTTCTCATCTGGAGGTGATGTTATGGACGATATTATGATGTGGTTTGTTGTCTAGTTCCTTGAAAAACCGTTCTTGTTCTCACTTTAAATGACAAATGAGTTTTGGGGAGTTCAGCTTAGACATTATAGAAAGCTGAAAGTCTTGATCAAGCCTGGTATAATATGGTTTAATTTAGTGTGAAGAGTGGCTTAGTATGAGGTTCCAGGCTAGAAATTTCAATTCACTATGAGAGGACACACTCTCTACGCCCTATGTGTATTCCTTCTTCCCCACCTCCAGCTTTTCCTCCTAGTCCTAAGCAGCAGTAGTAATTACAATTATTCCACATTCCTAGATGCTTGACAATATGGCTTATGGTAACGATGTGCTTATTGAAAATTTAATCTGGACCGCGTTCTCTCAAGATTCCGAGCAAGACCGTTAACTACAATGGGAATAAAACGGACCTCAAAGAGGAGGAAAAAAATACATATATACGTTTCATGTGATGGACCTCATCTGACACAGGTGTCTCTGTGGCCTTGAAGTAGGTACCAAAGTTCTAAAAGGAAGATAAAAGGCAGACACCTTCCTACTGTCAGTTTATACAGCTGTTCATATAGTTCCCGTGAATTTTCTTTGGCCTCTTCATTTTCCCCTTGCTTCCTCCAGGAAGTTTAGGGATGCATTTACCCTACTAGAAGCCAAGAGAAAGTTAAGTTAGCCCCACAACAGCTACTTTACTACCACCTGGGAACTCTGGAAGAAGGCGCAACTTCAGCAACTGTTCATACAGAGGAGAGATTTCCATATAAAAAGGGCCTATAAAAAAAGATAGAATTACAATTCCCACTTTGGAAGAGCACTGGATCCTCTTATGCATTTGAATGCCAGCATAGTTCATTCAGGTCAGAACTTGCTTTAATAAAGATGCCTACTAACAGCAATATATTTTATTTTCACATGAGAAGCACTCAGAGGTGCATATTTTCTTTCTTCTCTTTTTTCACTCTCCATTTACAACTGCAAACCTTTTTGCTGAATGTTCCATACAAACAAGAACAAATGAATGATACTTTTCCCTTCAGAGAAATCAGGGTCAATCTTAAGCAAAAAGCTTCTGTGAAGCTCTGAAGGTCCCATAACAAGATTGCAGGGGTCTGAGCAACCCCCTGCCCTTACTGTGACTTAACGCTGTTGGAGTATTTGGCTTCCTGAGTGAGTACGATTCGATTCTGAGGTTTCCTGACTGGAGCTACTTTATGTGGGAGCAAGTTAAACATTTTTAATCCCTTTATGATAAGCAGTCTTTGGAACTAATCGTTACTGTTTTCCTGAGGGGCTTTCAGCCACTTTAACAGAAAACGTTAGTACCTGGCATTTTTCGTACAAGGAGGTTTAAAATGCACCCCCCAACCTACTGCAAGATTTACCGCAAAATCTTTTTTTTCTTAATGGCACTGTAGCTGCCATAGGAACATATCGTAACTGTCAGTTTACAAACCGCTGACACCAGATCTGACCTCCTACACAAATACGCATTGCAACTGCTATTTCGCCAGGCAAGACATAACTATCCAGCTAGCAAGAGAAAAACATTTAGTCTTTTAATTGTTTTCTGTACAAACTGTATAATTAAAGTTTTGTTCTGTAATTTGGTAATGAAAACAAACAAAACTATTTGTAATCCAAGAACCCAAACAGAATAAAATCAAAGGAGGAATGAAGGAAATAGGGAGGAGAAAAAAAAAAAAAAGCAGTGTTTTAATATATTTTTTTCATTCATGGTGATATTCAGCCATGAGCTCTCTTCAGCCTGTTCTGGAAAGAGCACGATAACCAGCACTTGCAATCAGTATTTTTATAAGATGTAGCACAAATATCTCAGGCCATGAAATACCCCAGGACACTTCTTCGAATTCTCTTTCTCTCCTCACGTACAGTCAGTACGAGCATTCAAAATTGGATTCAGGACCCGAAAGCCAGAGCCACCCTTCAGACGTGCAAAAAGCTCGTGAAGTTTACTGCCGGAGCTCCCGGAGGCGGGGGGCACCGGGGATCCCCTCGCTAGCAGAGAGCTCGGAGGGGTAACATCGCAGCGCCCAGCACTTTTAAACGCATCGAAAAGGCCCAGCCACGGAGGGGAGAGGCGATCTCCCACGGCCCCCACCGCGGCAGGGATGTGCCTCGGCTGGCAGCCCCCGGCCACGGGCTCCAGCTCACCGCCACTGCCACGATGAAGCGTTCAGCCCCGCTGCGGCAAAGGCAGCCGTCAGACTACCGCTGCCTGCCTCGGAAAACCACCTTATTTTTGCCCCCACGATGAAGCATTCCAGTATACAGCCTATTTTTTTTTTTTAATAACTTTGGCAATTTCACTGTGAAAACAGAGACTGTATTTAGCTAGTAACACCAGTTGCGACAGCAGCACGTTAACGCCCTTTTCAGGAGTAAAGAGAGCAAAAAGGAGAAATCAATGTTG
Source organism: Phaethon lepturus (assembly GCF_000687285.1). NCBI lineage: Eukaryota > Metazoa > Chordata > Aves > Phaethontiformes > Phaethontidae > Phaethon > Phaethon lepturus. The sequence continues at coordinate 27,777 of NW_010526729.1, forward strand.
CAGTAAGGAGAGAACAAAATGAATTGGACTGAAACGTGTCCATTTTAAAAATCACCCGTGGGCAATGATCAGTTTTATTGGTGTGAAACTGGAACTGCACTTCCAAAGTGGAATAACTGCTAAGCACATTTACACAAGTGAAGTGCAACCATATGGGACTTCAAACAAACTGTGCGGGTTATGAGAGAAAACTTCATACTTTATTGTTTAGAAAATATGCCTTAATTTTTTTCCCCAAGGAAAACTGTTATCACGGGGGGCAGGGAGGGTGTTTTTTAAAGGGAAACTTTTAGGTTCGTTTTGACTTCTTATTGTACGTGAATAATAAGAATATGATGAAAATTGTAAAACAAATTCCTTAGTTGGCTTTATTGTTCATTACGTGCTTCCCTGCATAACATTTTCTTGCAACCATAGTTTGAACAGCTGAAAACGTGGCAAATATTATCTTTGTATAAGGCCTAACATTGGTAAAACTGCAATGGGTGAGATTGTATCTTCTGACCATTCTCTTTTTACTTGGATCTTTCCCTCATTAGTAACTTCCTTAAGCCTTCTTTGTTAAGAAATATAAAATAATGAAAACTTAAAGTACACCATCTTTTACAGAGTAGTAAAATATCAAATAGTACCTTATTTCTCCAGTTGTCTCACTGGTGTCAGCACCGACCTCACAGAAGCAGGAAACAGGCTCAGCAGAAGACCTAAAAAAAAAATATATAAAAATATCTATTAAAAAATTAGGCTTATTGATAGCTATATTGATAATGCAATAAACATAAAACCTATAGTAACAAAAAATGAACTAGAAGTCTCCATAACTTTAATGGAAATGTATGGGAAATAAATGGGCAAATGAAGTGTTATCTGGGTTTTGTGGCACTACTACACGTTAGAGAGTAGAAACACTATCATCTTGAGTCCACAAGAGAAAAACATTAAAATATCCAAAATGCATGAAAGAAAAGTGTGATAATAAGTCTTTTCTTTTTGTTTGTTTTTGGGATTTTTTCAGAGGAAAGGTGTTTTAAATAATCAGCTGATTTTACAAATCTCATTAATAAAAACTTAAATGACTCAGTGGTGAGCAATTACATTTTGTCAAATAGCTATTAAAACTACTGATTTTTCATGAAAAAATATAAAACCCACAAACCAAAAACCAGGACAGCAGCAGCATGGGAAAGTAGTAGGATGGGATTAGGGCTTGATATTGAAGTCTTAAGCTCATTCTCCTTCCAGATGGACAGCATTTTCATCACAGGAGGAGAAATTTTCTCATGTTGTAATATTTTTCCATTGCTCCTATATGGCATGGTAATTATCCAGAAATGGCTAAAACACTCCAACAGCACGTCTGCAAGCAAGAAAGTGCAGGGCCATTACTGAGGAAACCCTATGGTTTTGTGAGGGCTGTGGGACCAAGCTACAAAAAGAGAGCTCTACCATACCTAGAATAAATTAAAATAAATTAAAAAAAAAAAAAAAAGAGCAGGGGAGAAGTAGTCAGAAAGAACCTGGCTTATTGAAATGGATGACAAAAATCCTATAGGATTTTGATCAAAATGACTATAGTAGTTTAAAATGCTGTCACAGTATTATGATGTGTCAGAAACCTGCATTCTCTGCCCTCACTCTAAATTCTCACTTACCACCTTTAGGATGGCTGAAGATTAAACTAGACTTTACCAAGTCATTCCAAGTTATTTGGCTTGATACAAGAAATGGTGGTGGAAATACTGACTTAAGCACTAATGAGCTCAAAGCAACGTTCCCAAAGAAACTAATACATAGTACAGGGAAAAGGTGCTGCCACGCAACTGCGGATTCAGGAAGTCATAAAACAAATTAAAATCTAAAGGTCACGGAGAATAAATATTTTTCACTTTTTCATGTATCAGTGCTATATGTCTCCCTTTCAAACAAGAATTGGAGGTTCACATCAGCAAAGTAAATTTGACACAAACCCGTTTACAAACTACCAAAGCGAACCTAAAACAAGAGTAAATTGTTTCTTAACTGTTGGAGCCAAAGGACAGGGTGACATAGCCTTACGTCCTTAGACCTTTGCTGATGTCTCAGTGGGAGATGCACCTTATAGCAAAGGGCAAGCTATGTGGCTCAATGCAGCGGTAACTGCTGAAAAAACAGCACCTCTGTTTATGTACATCAAAGAAACACAACGGTGCGTCGGTGCTTTCAGTCTTTAAATGCTCAGATTCAATGGTTTAGTCATCAGCACTTCCACACGAAACAGTGCTTCATGCACGGAGGTGTTTGCTGAAGCCAGGGTAAGGGAGGGAAACTGGTCTTCCGGATAATAACTCTCCGAGCTATTGTTCCGGCTTCCAGAAACTGCAAGCTATTTATGATTACATGTTGATAAACAAAATGTAGATGCCTAAAATAATGACTTTAACCCACAAGCACTTGCAGTAGAGGAGGAAGTGTGTTTATGACCTTAGAATAATGAAGTTCTTACCACAAAAATACTTAATAATAGGACTACAAATCTAATAGTCTTCACTCTATTCACAAGGGAGCTTTACTTCAGAGACCAAACTAGGGCTTGGCTTAGGATTTTATTATTGTGGAAAGCAACAGGACATATTCTACTGAATATGCACACAGGGTCAGGAAAGAGAGCTTCACGTCACATCCACAATAAACTGCACCACGGAAGACACAGTCTGGGTTTAACTGAGATACTGAAATTAGCCTAAACGACAGGCAGTGTGACTTAGTACTGCAGGCTGAGCCTTTCTGTGTGACTAAACAGTGAATTATATAATGGTTTGCTTCTGAAAAGACACCGCTTATGGTCACCCATAAAACACTGCCAGCTTTCAGCTACACATGCCTGTACTGAAAAAAGACATCGCTGATAATGAAAACGTTAATTTATCATATTTTATGCATCTCTTCAGTTTGTACACAGTATGACAGAATGGGTTTACAGTGATAACAAGAAGGTAATGTGGTGGCAGGACAATGATGTGTCAAACGTTTCAGTTCCTTGTGCTTAGAAAGTAAGCAACCACAATATCTGTGCCAGTCAGCAAACTTCTGGAAGGCTTCAGAGAAAGGGGAAAAACAATAGAAAGTTTGTAAAACTATCACTCTATTTTCTCAACCGAATAGCATACGAGTATACTGAAAATATGTATCACTTCCACCACCTTTACTTTTTGCATCAAATTACCACAATGTGAATTCCTAATGCTAAATTTTCTGATTAACCTAATCTTTCTTTTGCAGATCGGCATCTACATTAGCCGCATAGACTTAAAAATTAATCAGAGCAGCTAAGCTGACCATTATTATTAACCAAGCTTACATTTGTTGATCTATACTGTTGCTGACTAGCTTGGGCTCCAACTTAGCAGCAACAGATCTCTTTGTCTATGGTGATGGATCAAAGGTCAGACTAACTCCAACCATGTGGAGCCTAATGATAGCTAAGGGAGACCCATGATGAATATAAAAATAGAACTAAAGATAAAGGCTTTAATCACAAGTGACAAATTACATTTTTGATGTGTCAAGTTCAATATTAATTATTTTCAGCTGCTCTGCTTTTTCTTTTGTCTTAAGGAAACTGCAGCAATCTGCTGACATGCCTGGAAAACTTCAGGTGCAAAATGACCTCAGTTCAGTTTGCAGATTTACAGGAAACCATATACTATCCTTGGAGCATTTAAGTACCATGGCCTGTGGAAATACTGTGGCCTGTAAAAAAATATGTCAAGAGACGATACTGCTCTTCTTCCAATTTCAGAATGAGGTAAATCCTCCACTTGTTTTGTGGATTGTGGATTATGGACTGACATAAAACAAACAAGACCAAACAACAGTGCTCTGCCGGCAGAGACTCAACAGTTGTCTGGAGAAACAACATTTCTAATTCAATAACTTTGCCATAAATTAAAAACATGAAAGAAGTGGTAATTTCTTTTCCACTTTTGCAACTGTGATGTTCCTTCAATATCAGCCTGAGCCATCCATTCCCTTACAAAAAAGACGTGTAGCTTTTACGCATTTTTTTGCCACTTTATAAATCCATTGCCTACTCTGATGTTTTGTAAAACATCTTTTATTCATGGTAGAAAGCTAATTAGGCTGCAAAAATGAACATATCCAGAAATTCTTCAATGAGTAGGAGGAAAATTGAATAACCGTCTAGAAGTTTAAAAGGCAACTCAGGTGTGCAACTTGACAGATCCTGAGTTTTTCTTCCTTGACCTTTAAACTGAAAAGTAAACATTTGATGATCACTTAATAGAAATAATGGTATTTAATCTGTTGACCATGTGTGATGAACTAATAGCAAAAGCAATTAGGGAAGAACACTGTGGCATTTCAAGTATTAAGTTATACACAGTCTCAGTAAAAGTTTTCCCTAACTAAACGTAAACCAACTGAAAAGATATGGTGGTCACAAATGAACTCTGAAAACATTCTTAACACACTGGTATCTACCTGTGATTATTAACCTGGGAACTCTTAAATAAAAATATCCGATATCACTGTTTATCCTGACTATTTGAGACAGTAATGGGATGAAGCAGAAGCACTCAGATTTAAAAAGGAAAACAGAAAAGAAAAAAAAAAAGCATCCCTAAACGTAAGCAAAATTAGGTCAGATATAAGCTGTGTGGCGGAGGTTTACCAGCAAAAGCAGCCACACGTTTCGATGCTGCCAGCGCCATGAGAGCCATTCTGCACCGGGGAAGAGGCCAAAATGCAGAATCACTCTGGAAGGCTTCAGAGAAAGGGGAAAAACAATAGAAAGTTTGTAAAACTATCACTCTATTTTCTCATGGTCAAATTTGACCATTTTGATTCATGGTCAAAAATGAGACGAATGAAAGGGCCCAGTGGGCAGGCCTGAAACATGTCTATTTATTTTCTTCTGCTAAAAAGGTATTTCTGGAGATAAGGAAGTATTTCATAAAGCGGAAGAAAGAAGCCCAGACAACCCTCTGCATCTATGTCGCTGCGGGGAATGATTTCAGTCCTTCATCTCAACCAATAGCTTCCAGCACTGGGATGCAGATGTTATCAATGAAAGAAAGGATGGAAACAGGAGATTCATTTAAACATCTTTTTGCTATTAAGCAGAAGGACTGTGTTAAAGCTCAAACTCTCTGTTTTCTGGCTAAGAGCTGAACACCAAAACTGCAGTGGCTAATGAAGTGGCAGACAGAGAAAGGAAGGATTTGTAGCATGCCGAGGCAGATGAAAGCAGCTTGCACCACAGGACCAGCAGCAGCTGAAATCTAGCCTTGCTATCTAGCAAGGTCTGACAATCCCGGACTGCAAGCTGTTCTTGTAGAAGACAGGGGGCAACTAAGGGTCTCCAGGAAAGCTGCACCAAAGGATGAGGTTATAAAACTGTTATATGCATGTTACTGCGCTTATGTCTTTTGCTAGTGGGTGTTTTGGGTTTGGGTTTGGTTTTTGGTTTTTTTTTTTGGTTTTTTTTTTTGCTTGGGGTTTTTTTTAGGGTTCTCTTTCATAAAAGACAGTTTATAAATGAAGCAAATTAGATTATTGAATACCAGGAAGTTTAGTGAAGTTTATGAAGGTTTATGGTTGGGGCTTCAGCCCACTATTTATTAGTTACTCTCTTAAATTGAAGCCTGGTCCTCCTTATTGTCAATCAAGTTCTGGCTGAAGGGGTTACACAAAAATAACGGAGATACGCTAGCTGGTGAAAAGACACTCACAACACTCTCTCCTCTGTCTTACACTGATTGATCCCACTATTGACCTGAGAAAAACCCATATGTATTCACAACATGATAGGGTATAAATTCTTTCTTCAGCTGTATTCAAAAGCAATCAAAGTAAATTATCTTCTTCTCAGCGTTACCTAACATTCATGAAGAGTGTGCTTGGAGTTATAAACTGGATATAAATGAGTCATCCTGCTTTATTGCATTAATGCATGCATGTTTTCAGGAACTGATCTTTGGACTGACCTGTCAGAGGTATAGCCAAGCCATCATCCTCTGACAGGCCTTTACTGAGGGAGAAAAATCTTTGTAATAGCACAGAGGAATTTACTAATCTGACATCTAGTTTAGCAGATTAATCTTGGATTTTCTTTGATCATGCCTGGCAACAATGTGCAGCAAGTCAAACCAATCAACAATCATTAATTAAAAGAACAATGAAGAGCAGAAGCTATTTAGTTATGAATGGCACACACTGACTGAATATTATGAGTTCTCAGATGAAAGGAAGATTTCCTAAGTGACACAGGTCAGTACCAGATAAGCTTCAAGATAGTTGTACTATGTAAAAGGGAACCCTGAAAGAATGTTATCACAGCCTAGAGAAAAAAGTAAAATTAAACTGGAAAGCTGCCTTTGCGATTCGCGGGAACCAAAGCCCTGCACCGAGATTCATTCAAATGAGGCTTATAAACATCTGTGCAAACCCTACAGTGGGCACTCATGCATTGCCTGCAAACGCTAACCGAGATTTTAAAATTCTGGTCTCATAAAACAGGTGAATAAAGAACAGTGACCTTGTTAATCTGTCTCAGCCTTTCTTAATGTTAGGTGGTATAGTACTGCTTATACAACAAAGAGTTCTCTCAAACACATAGACCCAGATGCTTAGCTAGTGCAACTTCATTTTTGTACTGAAATCAGGGGAGTTCTATTTCTTTATACAACTACAAATGTGACCTTGGATGTTCTGATCCTGAATTTTTAATTTCTTCTATTATGTAATGCAGAGAGTTGAGAACTTTGTTGAAAATTTGTTACTCTTGAAAAAGTGGACTGAAAGTACTATCTGGCTCCGCCTTTGTGATTCTAAACCAGGCCTATGTTCCTACCTGTGTGACATTATAAAGAATGACTAAGCTTTAATTATTCTGGGAAATGAAGTGAATATAAACCAAAGTGAAATGCTTAAGGGCATTTTGTTTTAATGGGAAAAGTATAAGGAAGTTACAGGCGTGTACCAGCTTAAAACTTTATTACTTAAATAATTGCATAATTACACACTGGGAAAATTGTTTGATGCAAAAAAAAAAATACTCTTTAATGTTTGCTCAGCTTCTTGTGCTGTTCTAATACTGAATGGGATATTTATGGCCAAATTTAAGCAGAACTTGTAAAAGTTCAAGGTACTTCTTATTAACAGTATTCAAGGGTTTCTTTAAAGCTGGTTGTCAGCAAAGAGTGCAGCGGTGACTGGTGAGCACCTCCGGAGTGTTTAGAGCAATGAAGCAGCCTAGTAGGTGGGGGGCACTCTGGCTCTGTCAAAACTGCAAAGCATGCACAAAGCCAAAACCCAAAAGCAGTAATGAGACTAGCATCTACAAAGAGGAAATTTCTAATAGTCCACAGCTCTTCAGCCAGCAGAGAAAGGGCTAGCAGAGCCAATGGTCAAACCAAAACCAACAACAAGGTACATATTTCAAAAAGGTGGCTGTTTAAAAAAAAAAAAAAATTATCTAAAACCACACAGCAGAAAGTTCATCAACCATCATTTTAAATTAAGCTTTAGCATTTTATAGATAGATGTGTTACAGCTTAAACAGAAGGTCTTGGCTCCTTGTGTTGGGTACTAACCAAGCTTGTTTCACCTGTGTTAGGCAGAAGATCCAAGCAGGTGATACATACTGATCTCTTCTGTTCTAAAAATCTATGATATTTGTCCAATTTAGATGCAATTTCTAGATCCCTACTATGAAACCGGTGGAATGGCCTTAGCCTACGTTTATCCACTGTTCCCACATCTAAGCATAGTTTCTAGTTATCAGAAAATTAAAATAAATTTCTCTTTCAATAGGCCATGATTTGTCCTTTTTGATTTTTAATTCTTGTTAAACTTTAAAACTAAGTGCATATTTTTTGCCTACAGATACTTTCATGTGGGGCTTATCCATCATGATCTTTACTCTGGATAAAAACAAATAAACAAACAAACAAAAACCTTCTGCATTTACTCTGGATTTAAAAAAAATAATAATCTCTTGCTCACTTCCATTTTACTTAAGCAAAAAGTGGACTAATTTGAATTATAAATCATAAATAATCTCTGGCCATAATCAGAGCAACTCTACTGCATCTATATTATGAAATAATCTCTTCATATGGGACAAAAACTCATGTCTTCAAATGTGGATATCTAACTTTGAGCACTGCACCTAATCATCCATGAAAAAAGGTGAAAGACCTACTCAAAGACAAGAAACTAGGGCTAGATCAGTTAAGGCAGACCTGTTTCTGGAGCTATTAATACATAACACAGCATCATATCCAGGCGCCCTTGCCTCCTCTTCCCTCCCCTGTCAATCACTTAATACCTACTTACGCTTATTTGCAACTGGATCAACTGAAAATACCTGTTAGTGCAAAACCAGGTGAAAGTGTAAATGCACACTAGTAGTTCCAGAGAAGAATACCAAATCCTGATGCCTTGAATGCTCTTTACTATAAACCTTTCCTACACAGGGTAGAAGGAATGTGTCTATGCCTGGAAAGTGATTTCCTAAGAAATGTTTATTTCATTTCTGTGGCAGGCTTACAGCAGCCAAGCAGCAAACTGCACAGTTTTCCACTTGCCTTTGCGATTATTGCCAAATATAGTCCCAAGCATAAACGGATAAAGTTGATAAAAGAGCTTAGATGAAAGAACAGAATTGCAGACTAGGATGTATTTATGGCTATAAAATACAGTATTTCTGCTATGGAGACCATGGAGTGTCTACTCTACTGGTTTAAACCACAAGATACAAGAAGGTGAAGAGGTGCTGAATGTGACTGATGTGATTGCAGCTAACTTCAGTCTGCCAAACTCCTCAAAAGGAGTTCTCTCAAATTCAGATGCAGGTCTGCCTACATCTTGCTGCTTCTCCTATGCCTACTGCAGAGGAGAACTGTAGAATGGGAAGAGTCTTTGTGGTCTGGCAAGTTGCCCTGATTTCATTTGCATTCCTCTATACCTGAAACTATAACTGTTGATTCTTCAAAACTTAATTGCATTTTTTGTTAAAGTAGTTGTAAGAGACCTTTCTTAAAAGGGCATTTTTCATCCATGTGTAGGTCCAGGCTAATTTCTTTCATGTCAAGATTTACACTCATTCAACTGAGAAAATAGGTATATTTCAATGAATTCACACAGGGTAAATTTTTACCCAGACTCAACACAAAATGGTCAAATTTTTGTCCCCAGAGGATGTGTATTTTTATTTCATAAACTACACTTTGAGTAAAGTTCAGTAATGCATGTTCACCCAAAATTCAGCAGCCACCATTATAAAAACCATTTTGTTACTTTGGAAGCTTCCTGTAAATAGTCTGTATTTGCTTGTGGGAATAGATACACTGCATACCACCGTTCCGAAACCATGAAATTAAAAGGGATTGAGAGGTCATTAGAAATGTTTGCAAGCAAGATCCCCGTACGGGGTCTCAAGCGAATAAATAACAAACTTGAAGATGACATCTGATATGCATATTTCAGGAAACAGTGTTCAAAGAAGCAAAAACAATAATTAAGACAACAAAAATTCACATTTCTCCAAATCATTTAGCAATTTCTTCAACCACCCCAGCAGTGTTTGAAGCATATCAGCAGAGATGTAGCTCCTCATAATGTAGCTAGAAAAACATTAACTTTTCTCTGGAGAAATAAGGGAATTTATTAAGACAAGCTGGAATGAGAGCAATTAGAGAGTAAGCCAGCAAATAGACTTAGGACTTAAGCATATATAAGAAGTTAATATATCCTAATGCAACAAAGACTTTCATTAGTCTTAGCTGGAGAAGTCTAAATTACACATAGCAATGAAGCATTTTACAAATCATCCCAAATAAGGATTATCTACAACTCAGACACCATATTGATATAAATACCACAGCAACAAGAAAAAAAAGGTACTATTATATTTCTCAATACAATGTGACCATAGGCTCTAGCCACTTCGTAACATAAATTAAAATGAAGGGTACTCAGTAGAAGAGAAATGTTAAATATGATATGTGATACCTTCAGATGAGACAAACTTCCAATCGAATTACGCAGACTATTATAATGCTAGTTTGCATAATTCTAGGTCTTTTTTCAAGAAATAGAGGACTATTTCAAGGACTAGAAATAGGTATTTTGAAGAGAGAGGACAACATAAAGCACACTCTCTCCCTCTCTGCTTGGCTAAAAGGATATTAGAAAAAGCTGCAGCCTTTACGTATAGAGGAATGAACTATTTTTCTTGATCTCTGAGGAAGCATAAGAATTCCACATTTAGGGAGGCAGGAAAGGAGAAAGAACTCTTAAAACACAGCACTGTAAATACAGGCAAGGAGTTATTTAACATCGTGTCTGTAACATCAGGGGCCTGGGCTTGACAAACGAAGGCACCCTTCCAATCCTACGTCCCCAGCTGCTATGGAATATTCCTTTTCAAAAATAAAAAGCATTGTGCAGAAACACATGAGTCTATGAAGCTGCTAAGGGACCTGGAGAGGCTTGGTTCCAATGTTAGAATTAGGTAATTCAGAACTGACTTTGAAAATGTTTTTCACATGATTGTGAAATCTATCACATGAATCTTACCTCTGCATACAATTACATACTGTACCAGACTGCAAAGGCTTGTAAAAAGAAAAAAATTATGACACTACCCAGCAGAACAATAAATTCATTGCCAAATAAATGGAAAGGACAAAAATAAAAAGCCAGTTTTGCATTTACAGCTAATGTCACAGAAGCCTTTTACATCATATATGCACACTCAGTGTAAAATGAGAGATCATGAATCTTACAGCATTTTATCATCTGCTTTGCATAAAAAACTAATTGCCTCTCTTCAGCAGCTTGGTCTGGCCAATGGTATTGGGCAGGAAAAAAATATTTTTGGCACAATTGTGCGCATATCCCTGCCGAATTCGCAAGGGAACCTCAAAGTACAGTATGTTCAGGTGTCTAGGGTCTCTCACCAAAAAAAACCAACCAACCAAAAAAACCCAAAACCAAACACCACAAAAAAATCCACTGTCTATTTTAAAGCAGACCTTTTAATCTTAAAAGCAGCTAGCTATGAAATCAAAATTAAATAATTTTCTTCTGTGTAAAGCTGTCCCAGTGAAAGAGACTGTGAAATGGATAGCAATCTGAGGTGCAATTTTCCATTGCACACGTTTTTCAAAGATACACATCTGATCAGAACAGTTTGCTGTTAGTAAGTGAAAATAAGAACCAGAACTAATACAGTAACTGCCAGCAGCTTCCAGATCATTAACTATTGTTTATTTCTCCTCATGTTCAGACATCAGACTGGAGTGATGGAAGATATAGTCATTAATTTGGAAGCCATTTCAAGATGTTCCCATAAACACTGAATCAGGATACTGGCAAGCTGCCTAAGAAAACTTGCTGCCAAGAACTGCTTTTTTCTTTTTGAGAAGTGATTTTTATTGTTCGTATTATTTTCTGCTTTCTAGTTCCTGCAGCAGAGCCACCATGAGCAGATCATCAGAGTTTATACAAGAACTGACTTTTTATACTTTGTTCGGCAGCTACAGATGTTTTTTGCCTTTGTTACAACAAATCCTTTTAAAATGTAGCATCACAAAACATCAATTATTCTGTTCCTGACCTCTCTCATGGCACCCAAAGGGGAAAAATTTGTTTTTCCTTACTTAACAGAAGCCTATTAAAGTGACAGGCGAGCCGTCAGAAATAATTAAACTAAAGTAATCAGCAAGATTTCACAGCAAGTATGTCTGTCCTTCCTGACAATCCCATGTTTATAAAGCCTATCCCACTTCTTAAAAAATAATTAGAAAAAAAAAAGAGTAAGAAAAAATAAAGAAATCCAATCAGCTTTATTTCTGTTGATTGTTTGACTAGGACAACAGTGAAACTGCTAACCTATCTAGTGATACTGAATAGCAGTAAGAAATTGTTGTAAACAACATCTGAAGCATGAACTACTAATAGGATCGTAAAGGAAATATTTGAAAGTTAGGGGCTTCATATTCTTACATTAGGCCAAGTCTCCTGGCAAGCCCATATTATATGACAGAGCTATCACTGAACAGGATATTTCATACCTCCTGAAACTCTGAACGCTTGCCAGAGCTCTTAGTTCGCATGGGCATTATATAATAGTTGGATGGTGCATGGAAGCATCAGAAAACCAAGAATTTATTCTGAATCTTACTATGGTTACATGGTTGCCACAGTGTGTTATGAAGCTATTGGTAGTTGATGCACATGACGGCAGGTTAAACTGAACATTAACAGCAGCACGTAGGCTTTCCCAAAGAACCAAAAATTGTACAAAGTAACTGAAGTTTATAAGCTTACATGATAATTTTATGACACCACTGGTTATTTGCAATACTATGCAGCATTGTCAAAGGTAACACCTTATATGAGACCTTTTTGTCTAGCTAGAAGAGGAAAAAATAAAACACAGAAGATTTTTCTAGTCAGACTAAAACTCCAGACTTCCCGAAGTCTTTATCTAAGTTCCAGCTATTATGTGACACAGAAAAAGGATGTAACATTTGGGTTTAGGTGGAGGGGAAAAAAAAAAATTACAAAAATAAATCCAGAGTACAGAATTCTATTGCTAAGTTAAAGGATTTTATAGTATATAACAAACAGTCTTGAGGAAGTTAAAGTTGATGGCTTTAAATGTCAAACAATCATTTCTTTTTTGCTGGTTTCGAAATAATCATGAACAACCCTCTAATGTTGTTTTGGTCTGGACATAGCAGAATAAAATGTGCAACAGGAATGAGAGACAGGTCAAGTAAATTGTATTTATAACATTGTCACTAATTTTAGACTTCCTTCATAAAACCATAGTTATGTCTTCATAGTTATTTCTGGATCAATAAACAAAGAAGAAACCAAATTTCTGATCTGATAGCTGTATTTGTATTGAAAAAGTATGAATTAGCAAAGAGAAACCTTCAAATGTCTAAAAACGCCCTAGGTTAGGAATGTCCAACCTTATTACTCCTACGTGCCACATCATAAACCCAAGAACTTTACATAATACACACTTCGTACCGTAAAGAACTACATGGATGGTGAGCTCAAGGAGCTATTCATAAGCCAGAAACAACAATTCTTCCCTTGTAATTCTTCCATTTCACTGTGGGATGGGAATGAACTAAAGTAGAAGTAGGCTCAAGGACCACTTAAACCTATCATCCCAAGCAGGTCAGGATGCATCGAGTCCAGGATACCTGGCAGCTCATCCCACAGGGTGCTTCTACTCTACAGCAGCCCAGAACTAGTGGGCACACTTTAGCTGTCCAAGAGTTAGCCTCATCTCAAGAACTGTTCAAAAGTCTATCCAGCTGGCACTAGTATCTCTTTCTTTTCCCTCTCAGTCTTCCTTTTCAAATGAAATTGTTTTGAGTAATACAAAAGACTTTGAAGAATAGTCTTGACACCGTGGTCAAATTAATTAAAGGTTGTTTAACTGTGAAAAATAGTCCCATACCTTCCTCCACCATTTGTCCTATAAGGTGCTCTTTGGGTGAGTTACAAACAAGAATAATTTGCAACTCTAACCTGAGCCTGGTGTTACATTAAGGACCATGCTTTGTCTTCCTAGAAAAGTTCTTGCATGCAAGGCTACCATGTGTATCAGGCTCCAGTCCAGACTCAGCCTGGGACAGGAGGGTCTGAAGGGTGCAGAGAGTACGCTGCCCACCAGGACACTTGCAGAAGGGCTATACAATGAACAGAAATGGAGGAAGAACCCCAGCATGGTAGGTGCAAATGACATCTCTCCATGACCTGAGGAGAAAGGGGACTCCAGCAAAATTAAGCTAGAGGATTCTGGTAGGATATTGCCTTTTACTAACCCTGATCTCAGAAAGATTGAAGTATCTTGTTATGGATCTAGAAGCATTAGCTTAATACTTGTTCAGAAATTTTGCTTAAGCTTTCCTACTGCTGACCCTAGTAGGGAGGCAGAGGCTTGTGTGTATCAAAATACACACATCACGTTCTTGCATGGTATTATCTACAGAAATGGATTTAACTTAATCATGACAGGTTAACAGACTACAGAAACTTACACAAAACTGTTTGCAAACCTTTTCTGATTAATTTACCTACCACACTTCCAATTTTTTAAGCTGCTAGTCAAGATGCTAAAAATGTGAAAATAAAGACATCTTTGTAAAATGTCCAGAAATTCAGTGACGAGGTTCTTATTTTATTAATACTTACTAAAAGGAAGCCGATGTCATGACTGGTGAAAGCAACGTTAACGTTCAATCTGAAATAAATAAATAAAATCCAGATTTATCTCATCTTCTGTTTCTTCCAAAGAATCTCCTGCGAGGGCTCTCCAGCAGACAGTATGCAACACATGCATAGCAACAGAAATACAACAATAATAACCCCATTGGCCCAGTACAGATATTTGATCATGTCTGGAAATGACTGCTTTTAATTGGCAGGAAGACCTTTTAACACAATACAAAGTGATTATTATTATATTGGAATTAGTTATACCAGCAACTGATTAGAAGTTACTATTAGCATCTTAGCTTTCTTAAGTAACTTTGCTTTCTTAACAGTATTATCAAGTTCTTTTTAATAATCTTCTATCATAAGGACATATAAGCAGACTACACTTCCCAAGGACTTCAAGTCTGCAGCTGTAGAGTACGAAAACTTTCTGAAGAATACAAATAATAAGCACAGACATTCTTTCAATCATTATTCTTAGATCCACGGGAGATAAAAGTTTTAATGAAGTTCCCAAAACCAGCTTCTAGGACAAATTACTGACCTCTGAGGAATGCACTGAAAATTATTTGCCACATATATTTATCTTATTATTTTTACAAAGAACAATCTAATTGGTATCAATCTAAATGTTTGCTACAGAACTATTACAAAGAAGGAACAAGCAGGCCATAGTATTTGCTGATACTGTTTAAAAATAAAGTGTCTTCAAACAAACATTTTTGAATTTACAAGACAAGATAAAGAAAGTGACATAAAGTTTAACTGTACAGTCATACATCTTTGCCAAACATCCAGAACTCCAGCAATTCTTGTAGAAAGACATTTTGAAGTTACCAGTTTTTACTTCTACTTTTGAAGGTATTTTAGTTTTCTTTTTCATTTGAATTCAAGTTCTCAAACAAAGTTAAGACTTCAAAGGAGGTCTAAAACAAAGTTAAGCATTACATGGGATGTGACACTTTACACGGAGTACTTACTTGACCCATTTTGTTGGATTATACCCACAGCAAATTTCAGAGTAAATTCTGATGGAAATAATTTATTTTAAGAGAAATTGTTCTGGATTTGTAAAAAAAAAGTGTGTTGCATTTGCTAATGAATTGTAAAAATGTCACCAATTGCTCAAGACTAGCTTATGATCATTTAAGATTTTCTTCTGTATTAGTAAGCCTTAATTGATGTTTAATTAATCAAAGCTTAATTATTTTGTATTTACACACACGTACACCTTAAGTGTATATATAAATGCATGCATATATATACACGCTACTGTATTTTATGCATGCTGATATAGGTAAGTGTGAGTATTGTTTGATGTGAGTATTGTTTTGAGTATAATGCATACACATAAACAGACACAGAACTTCAGGATATCATGATCTGGCTTCCATTCTATTACATCTATGTTGTTGGGGTTTTTTAACTCAGTTTTCTGGGATTTTCCTTTTGCTACAGTTGCATGTGAATATCTTTTACACTTCCATGACCAGATGGGACTTGGCTGCTTTAAAATCTTCTTGACTTTTCTAATTAGACACATTTTTTCAGAAAAAATTTCAACTTTGCTTTCCATTCAGGAATTGGAATTTCTTCTTAATGTAAGCCCTTCACAGAGTGTCACTGTGCTAATATACTACTAAATCCATGACGCATCATCTGGCCTCAGCACCTGAAGTCACTGGATACACCTTGGTTTTGTTGCTGTTCCAGCACAAGTCAGGAAGCAGAAGAAAGTTTTCTTTCTAATATTAACCAATTCAGCTATGCAACATCTTTTTTGCCCAGGACTCTGTCCAGACTCATATTCTCCATCCAAGGTGAACTTTAGAAACAAACAAATAATCTGTTCCTCTGCAAATTGTCCTTGAACTCTTTGTAACTGGACATCAGGACTAAAATAGGAAAAACAATTCCAAAAGAAGAAAGGCCTTTTTTAAGAGTCTACACACACAAAAAAAACCTAAAACCAAAAAAACCCCTCCACACATTGTATGAATTGTCCAATTCTCAGGAGAAAAATATAAGCTATACAGAGAGATGCAACATCTAAAGAGTTCCAAAAAGTATCTGGAGCACTGCCATTACAATAATAAAGAGAAAAAAAAATACTCAAAGTATGTTTTATAACAGAGCTAATGGCAAATATAGCAAAAATAAATGAGGTGTCAACATTGTTTAATCAGAAACACACTGCACAGTACTGTTGACAGGGTTTTAACATATTTACAAGAGGAAAACTTTTAGGTTAACCTAAAAATTGTTTGAGGTTTTATATTATTCTCTTCTCATTCTTATTGTAGTTCTTCATTAGGCTATAGGAAAGTTCCCAAAGCACTAAATCCTTAAAGAAAATCAGAGTAGAAAAATAAGAAGCCAGGTGGTAATGGATTCCAAAGTTACAGATGCAATGATCAAATCAAAGAAAATGAGAAGACTTTGGAGGACTCACTGAACTCCAGCAATACCAGTCACTGTTTTGTACGTCAGCATTTTATGTCAAACATCTACCTCTGGTGGCATTGTTCTTCCAACACCATATACTTTGCATTTTGTTGTTGATTTTGGGTTTCATACAGAGTTATTTGGTTTAGTGTATGAACTTGAGTTTCCAGATAGGTTTGAGAAACCTTCAGTGGGTGCAGAGAGAATTCAACAGACTCTTCCCCTTGAGCTCTGTTTAAGCTCAGTCAACTATGACAGAAGACAAGTCTTTCCTCAGAAAGAGTTTGACAATTGTCATTCATCACATTATCAGTTACACTTAGATATTTACTTTTCTTTGGTAAGACACAATTGTTCTGAACACTGTTACCTGATTATTCATCAAGGCGAAATTTGTGAGAAACTAGTTGCAGCAGATTTTACAATTTTTAAGAAGCTTGTTTTAACTGCTGCATCTTGACATATAGGAAGTGGAAATTTAAAAGGAAAACTCTCAGAAGAAGAGATATTCTAACCATCTTTTCGTATCTATTCATAAATTATACTATAAGGAAATTAATTTTTCCCATTCAAGGTGAATATATACCAATAGCAATGCAAAAAGTTGCACTGCTTCATCAGGAATGCCAGCTTCTTTTAAAATTGTCTATGTATGCAAAACACTTAGAAGGACCTGTCTCCAAGTCAGCTTGCTTCATGGTACTTCAGCACCAGGTCAAAAGAAGAACTGTCATTTTATATTTCTTTTTCTTCTTGTAATACACATGTTTCTTGTCATAGTGACAATGACAATACTGTGACCTAACTGAAAGCTCCCTGGATTCTGCATTCAAGTCCTTGGATCAGGTCAGAAGAAAAGCCAGTAACACTTCATTTCATCAAGAGCAGAACTGCTCTATTACTATTTTGACCCTCTGAATGGACAGCATCGCTTTAGAATTCCTGATATGTGCACTGTTTTCAATTAAATACACCCAAAACAGTAAAGAATAAAAATCAATATTAATTATGACAGACTGATCTTGAAGGAATTTTGAAACCGATTCAGTAAAATGGGTCAAGTAATCCTAAGTCGCCGTCAGGACTGTGATGCTTCTAAGAAACTTCAGAATTTCAAACTTAGTGTATGAAAAAAAAATTCTATAGCAAACAGCTTCACAATATATATAAACCCACAAAGAAGATCAAGGGATTTCTAGAAGAACTGAGGTATGGAGCAAGGCATTTCTATTTTCTTGGGATTTTTACTAAAGGTGTCCTATGCAGCCTTCACAAAAAATGCGAAATCGTGCGCTGCCAGGACTTTTGAGCATCAACTCCAAAATTCAAATTGATGACAAAGTATTTGTCAAATTGGTTTTGCAGGAACCAGTAAAGGAAGAAGAAAAAAAAAAAAATCCATCAATATTTGTGGCTGTGTACATCGAACCAGGAAAAACAGTAGCAACAAGGTGCAGCATCTAAGGCCCAACCACTCTCACTTTATGTGGTGTCACAGTAACACCAAAAAAAAAAAAAAAAAGTCTGCTTTTAGTAACTTTTGCTTAAAGCTTTATCTATCAAACATTTTCAGATTTTATGGAAACCATCTCTATGATACCAGCAGACCTTATGACTATTTTTGTCCCTTCATTTTAAGTCACCATAAGAGTCAACAATTCAGGGCTCATATGAAATGTGTTTAGATACATTATTTGTGTCCTCATTACGGCATATCACAGTAGCTTAAGTATATGATTATTACCCTGACTTAGAACCAGTTCTTATCAATTGGTATGACAAATGCAATTTTGTCCAAGAAGATATCGAAATATGGACAACTCTGAAAGCAGGAACAGTGACAATTCCTATCTCCTGCAGTGCCACACAGTATGAGCTGTTACCTAAGTTTACTAGTAATCTTTACTCTTTTTCAGATCAAAGGAAGTTTTGCCCATGAAACCGCACCCACTACTATCTCAGTTTGAGACCAAATAAAGGCAAACAGACATCTTCCCAGCCAACACAAATCAGAACTAAACTGGGGAGCTCCAGACCTCAAAAGAGAAATTATCACATTTGAACTTTTTATCTGGGGACTGTACCAAGTCAAGATTTCTTCACAGAGGAGAGGAAGTCTAACATATATTCCTAAGTGAAGTACTACAATACTTTTTTGAAATTAAAAAGATGAAATGCAATGCTATCAGAGTTAGATTTAGCCAAAGTATTAATACTAGAGAGGGCAACTGCACACCAGCAGCAGCACTGTGCCCCCAAAACGTGCTTAGGTGCAGTGCTCTATCTAATATGGCAGAGATAAAGCTGACTTGGCACTGCTTGAGAAGTAACTTAACTCTCTTTGGGACAAAAGCTATTATAAATATCCAAAAATTGTGGCCACTAGAATTGAACAAAAATTTCTCTACTGCTACCTGAAGCAAGGTCAAGACCACTGTGGAGAAGTCAAAAGGTAAAGTTCTGACTAAGGTTGTAAAACAGTTGCCAAAACAACTCATCTGTCCCACTGTTTTGTTCATTTGTTTATACTGTAATTCAACAAGGTTAATCTAGTCATATAAGTACTTCTAATATTTCCTCCGTAGTGGGTAGCAAAATAACAACTTTATAACTATGGTAGCAGCTTAGGCAAGTTCGTAGCTGCTGTCTGAGCAACGATAGAGGTTTCTTCTCCCTGGTGCTGTGAATCTGGCACATCATTAGAAAACAACACTGATTTCCTTCACAAACTTAGGTTTTGTTTTACTTTGTTATAAAACTTCCTGCCTCAACAGCACCTAATCTTACTGTTCAGTTCTACGGTTATCTGCAAATATTAACTATTCCTCTTTAACTGCTTTAAAAACATAATCTTTTCCTATGGCATTTCTGCATTCCATTACTTCTTCAAAAAGTGAGGAGCAAAATCCTGTTTTTGCAGATCTGTTATTCTCCAGTACTATTTGAGACAGCCAGCACAGCTTCACCAAGGGCAAGTCATGCCTGACCAACCCAGTGGCCTTCTATGATGGGGTGATCGCATCAGTGGACAAGGAAAGAGCCATGGATGTCGTCTAGCTGGAATTCTGTAAGGCCTTTGGCATGGTCTCTCACAACATCCTTCTGTCTGAATTGAAGAGATACGGATTTGATGGATGGACTATTTGGTGGATGAGGAATTAGTTTGATGGTCACATCCAGAGGACAGTGGTCAATGGCTATTGAGCTATTGCCATCTGAGTCCAGACGGAGATCAGTGACAGGTGGTGCCCCTCAGGCGTCCATACTGGGACCAGTTCTGTTTAATATCTTCATTGATGACATAGACAGTGGGATCAAGTGCACCCTCAGCAAGTTTGCTGATGACACCAAGCTGAGTGGTACAGTTGACACGCCTGAGGGAAGGGATGCCATCCAGAGGGACCTGGACAAACTCAAGGAATGGGCCTGTGTAAACCTCATGAGGTTCAACAAGGCCAAGTGCAGGGTCCTGCATGTGGGTCAGGGCAGTCAAAAGGTATTGAGAGAAGCCCTGCCCAGAAGGACTTGGGGATATTGGTGGATGAAAAGTTGGACATGAGCCAGAAATGTGTGCTCACAGCCCAGAAGGCCAACCATATCCTGAGCTGCATCCAAAGAAGCATGGCCAGCAGGTTGAAGGAGGTGATTCTGGCCCTCTACTCTGCTCTGGTGAGACCCCACCTGGAATCCTGCACCCAGCTCTGGAGTCCTCAGCACAGGAAAGACATAGACCTGTTGGAGTGGGTCCAGAGGAGGGACACAAAAATGATCAGAGGGATGGAACACCTCTCCTGTGGGGACAGGCTGAGAGATTGGGGTTGTTCAGCCTGGAGAAGGCAAGGCTTCAGGGAGACCTTATTGCAGCCTTCCCAGTACTTCAAGGGGGCCTGTAACAAAGATGAGGACAGACTTTTTAGCAGGGCTTGTTGTGATAGGACAAGGGGTAATGGTTTTAAGCTAAAAGAGGGGAGGGTTAGACTATATATGGAAGAAATTTTTCACAATGAGGGTGATGAAACACCAGCACAGGTTGCCCAGAGAGGTATGCTCCCAAAGCCCCATCCCTGGAAACATTCCAGGTCAGGGTCCCAATGCCCCATCCCTGGAAACATTCCAGGTCAGGTTGGATGGGGCTCTGAGCAACCTGGTATAGTTGAAGATGTCCCTGCTCGTGTCAGGGGGGTTGGACTAGGTGATTTTTAAGGGTCCCTTCCAGCCCAGACTATTCTATGATTCTCTTCTCCACATTCTTCCTCATTTATCAAGGTGATTAACTTTGCTTCTCACCCTCCCAAGTCACATACCTTGACCATATTTCTTCATTTAAAATCTTTCCAGGAGATTTGGTGAAACATACACAAGGATTTCCAAGCAAGTTTTTGCCCTCTACAGAATCTTCTAAGTGGAAGGGATGACTACCTATATTTTCATACAGATAACCTTTTATATTTTTTTTTTCCAAAAGTTATGGTTTCCTTAAAAAAATAATAAGAGAAATGATTCTTTGAAATACTTTTTTAAAAGACATACTGGAAATCCCAAACCAGTTCTTGACATTTTGAAATATGGGCTTAGTTTTCATCTTGCTCAAGTTCTTCATTTGATTCCTTAAGACCTGATATAACAGCATACTGGGCAACATTTTCTGCAATCAGCTGAACAAAAATGCAGTCTGTTTAATATGTGATTAAGAATGCTTCCATCCTGCCCTCCCTGAAGACCATAATTAACTCACACACACATGACACTGTCACTTTGGCTTCTTCTCTTTATGCCACCTCGATAGCACATAAAGGCTCCAACATCAGCTCAACATTGCTTCTTTTTTTCTAGTCTGAGATCGTCCAGTTGCCGCCCCTTTACTCACACACATGCACTCACTATCAGCTTTTGGGTGTGAAAGATCAAACTTTGCGAAAAAGCAATACCCAGGGCCCCATTAAGACTTGTCTCTTCAATTTGAATGAGTCTCCCCACCTACCTAGATATCAGACAAATTGCTGAACCTCACTACCAAGGCAGCCTTGAACTAGCCCAGGTGGAAGGAGCTGAGCTGATTGTACAGGTTGGTCATAAACTGGGCAGGGAGTCAGGAAATCAGATCACCGATATGTTTCCACCCAATTTGATGAAATAAAATAATTTGGAGTTGGCATGGAAGAAGGGTGTGCTAGGAGGCTATCAGTTCCTCTTCTGATGTCTTGGGTAGTCAGTAAGAAGCCAGTGAAATTAATTACCCCAAGCCTAGCTGACAATTTGGGTGTTACCAACCAAAAAGAATTTTAGGGATGTGCTTTGGCCTGGTCCCCAGCAGTGATGGCTAATTTTGAACATGATAATATTTGAGGATTCAGTGGAGATATTTCTTGCAACAACTGCATGTTGCAGCATTTCTTTCTGCAGGAGAGGACCTTTTCTATTGACTGTAAAAGGAATTTAGAGAAATCATTCTTTGACTTATTCATCTAACCTAAAATCCTGGACTGCAGAAATGCCTTCTTTTGGTTGTATTACAGTTCTTAATACAGGAATATATTTTATACTCCTCCCTCATGACAAACTAATTGGGAAAATCCTAATTTTCACTATAGTAATTCCACTAAAAGTGTGCACGCAACGTTTCGAAAAATACGTTGATAATGACCTGGTTGCAACAGATTTAGTGTCTTATTCCTCCTAGCTGGACAGTCAAAAACTTAATTCTTAATAAGCAATTTCTAGGGGCTTATGGCAGATTACCATAATAAGAGACAGAACTATCCATAATTAAAACAATACTGTCTAAGGAGAGAATAATACAATTGTGCCTTGTCACAGATTTCAAATAAACACATTTTTGATATGTTCCCAGCTTTTCTGCTTGGGATGTTTTATCTCTTCCTGAGTGTTCAAGACTACTGATATATTTTACATTGTTTACTCTGGGCTAAAACCCAGAGCTACTTTAGTTTGCATACTTCAAAGTCACTGTTTTAATTTACTTGAACTTTGGCAGGCAACAAAAGAGGACTGGAGTAAACAGTACACACACACAATCCCCCCCACTTTGTTACCCGCTAAAAAAAAAAAAAAAGTAGTAGTCCACCATCGCTTTCTCTCTACTCTTACATTTCTAATGAGCTAAGCTTATATCTGCTATTAGCGAAACACCGCTGAGACCTGTAGGACACATGCTTAAATTTAACACATTCCCATGGCAGTAATGAACAAAGCAGTCCTTCCTTTCAGGAAAATCCTGGACTCACGTTCCCCAGGTCCCTGAGCAGTATAGAATTTAGAAGAAAAACAGGAAACACATGTGGAAACCAGATATAACGGACCAAACCTAGCTATTTAAGTAGCCCAGCCAGTAGCTTTTAAATGAATAATCACATCTATCTGTATTATGCCTGACTGACCCTTCCCTCCACCACCAGTTATTCATAGTGAAATATTTAGGCTACATATATGCATGTGTATAAATATGCAGAGAAAAGAAACAGGAGCTAGTGAAGTCTTTACATGCATCGTATACTATGATAGCCTATAATTTTTCCATTTATTTTTGAAAAAGGAATATAACTTGTGCAAAGTTAGAAAAAGACTACATTTTTGAACCGTAAGAGTATGTACACATAAAGAGCTAGTGTTCACATCTGCTTCATTAAGTATATACAGATATACATGTATATAATCTCAGATACGTACATTCCTGTTCAGAAGTTAATCAAAATAGGGCAATATTTTTTTCAGTAATGGAAAATTAGTCATAGCCATAATTATTACTTTTGTGGGTTTTTTCCTAATATACCTTACTGTACCATGATCTCTGATTTTTGAAAGACACCAAAATAACCTACGTAACCTTTGGTTTATATTTCCCAAAGACCATGTTACAAATGAAGATGGGACATTTTTATTGTCCTCCAACCCATGCGGTATAGATGCTAGATGTAATATGATGTTGAAAAAAAGAGATTTTTGAAATATAAAACACTCTTAGCACAAAAGATGTAATTGATAACACAAACTAGGCTGTGCACGTGAGCTGGGCTCCTTTTCACATAAAACATTGCTCTCTCATGTGTACTTAATGGAACATCAGGAAAAACATTCAGGCTTTTTAATATTTCCATTGATAAAACACAGTGGGACTCTCAAGAAAAATGTTGTTTCCCTGGAGTTCTGCTGCCAAGACCTTCAATATACAGTTATCTTGCAACCTTCTGCTTGTGACAAGAAATCTGCAGGATCCTTAGGTTCATATCCAGCCTTTTGCGAAAATCAAATCCACCTCTCTGGATGCTCTGAAAACCTAACTCCCGTCGGAAGGGATGAGTTAAATAAATTGCTCTAAACTAACATAATGTTAATACAGCGGGACAAGAAGGAACAATGTTTGTAACGACCACCAAGAGATAAGCATCCCTTCTTTTCTCAAAGTACAAAAATAATAGTTCAAGTAATTGTCTTTGTAGAGTCACCTCTATGGAAGCTGGAGCCCCTCTACTTATTCTGGTATTGAATTGTGGAGCTGAACTCAATTTATGTTGCTTTGTTATCTGCTAGCCACTTTTCCTACTAATTGCTCTATAGTAATTTTAGTTTCTCTGCATTAGTATGGTTTACAAAAAGTTCATGTTATATTATCTAAATATATTTTCCAAATATATTTTCCTCTTTCACATTCCAGCATTTCTTCATCCAAAAGCTTCCAGACACAGGAATAGAACAGACCAGTAAACCAGTCCAGGCACACTAGGCCCAGCTGTGTTGTCTGTATTTTTCCCCACATAAGGTACAGCATTGGTGTGGGGAGGTAATGCCCTAAAACGTTGAACATGAAATATCAGTCATTCCCATGTATGACTGACCTCTGACTCATTCCATTCAGTTCACCCTAATTTCCCAAGAGAAACTGAAAATATGTGTGTGTCCTCCAGGGCTCCACCCCTGTGTCTCTCTCCAGGACGGTTTAATCACTTTTTTTAGTTCACCTGTGTATGTTTTTGGAGTCTAGCTGAAATTAATGGAGCTCTGTAGATGTGCAGGTGTGTACCAACATGAAGCTTATTACCTGCTAACTATCCAAACGGAGTAATATAATCAACAAAGCCAAAGATGACCTCAACCACTTCTGTAATGCTGGCTATCTCTCACTAAGTGAAATATCCTGCCTTCTGAACCTCCTTCTTCCAGTGCCCTTCTCCAGGTGGTTTATCTATTTCTACTTAGAATTACTGTCTTAGCAAATGTCTGTCACAGAATTCCCCATAGCACAAAGCCAGACCTGCCATCACTGGAAGCAGGAGACGTCTGTGGCACTGCTTACCACAGTGAGGATGAGTTGTGGTTAACAAGAAGCACAACAGCCCCTAGGAAGGAGGAAAATGAAACATGGATTTTGAGAAGAACTACCTAAACTTTAAATTACATTCTACCTAAGCATATGGGTTTGGGGTGGAGGAAGGGTTAAACATTTAATTTGATAGAATCTCTGTAACAACTAAAGGAATTGGTGGTACTCACTGAATGTAGAGAAACCAGCTAAATCAGTGGTGAAATGTTGTTCTACCCTGGATACAAGAATCAAGAAGCATAGCTATATAGAAAAACAAAATACCAGAACAGTCTTACTGGTTGCTTGGTGTAGTCAAGCAGTGGCAGGAGAACAGCAAACACTTCAAATCTCTTGAGTGAAGTTATATTACAAGATAGGTTTGGTAGGTCAAATTCTCTGCCTGAATTCAACCCCTGTTAAAAATGCACTCTGTTGCGTAAAGCTTAGTCCAAGACTACATCCCACAGACCAGCATACAGCAACCATCTTTCTTGTGGTCAAGTTGGTGTGTGAAAGCAGAGGTGAATTGTTTTTGCCTGGGGAACCTTTAGTCCTGCCCTCATCACAAGGACAGAGGGGCACCATGGATCTAAATTAATCATTCGGCTCGCTGTTTCTGTTTTGTTTAGGTGTGTTATTCACTTCTATTTTCACATCTGTGGAAGAAATACAAGAATTGCCATGGATAGGAAAGATAGAAACAGGCAAGAATTTTCTTCAATTATAGTAGTTCACCTAGTCAGAAAAAAAAAAAATTCTTGTAAACATTTCTGAGTCTCTTGGGCTTTCTGTGCACTATGACTGAGAGATGTAAGAGTCTTGCTCTTTAATTTTCTGACTTTAAAAAAAAAAGGTCAAATAAAAACAAATAGAAAAAAAGTGTAGTTTGTTGTCCTGGCTCACTGCCTTAGTGGTTTGGTTGCTAAGAACAATGAAATTGCTAAAAGGGCATTTATACCACAGAGATCCTTAGCACTGTCTCTGCTTTTATCTTAGTCACTGAAATAGAACATTTAATCTTCTTGCTAAAAGTAACCGCTTCACATACACTTTTTGAGATCCACCATAGTGATCCACTTAATGCTTGGCATTATATATGCAGCCATACACTGCATTACAGATGTCTTATTCTCCCCACAGAGAGAAATACTCCAGGCTAAAGCAGCTGAATAGGCACCCTTCCATTTAAAAGAGGCTTGGTTAAAAGAAATGAGAGAGGGGGGTGAAAAAAACGAAAAAAAGAAAAGAATCATTGTGGCATTGTGAGCTTTGACTTAATGTGAACTTTCCTATATTCCAGTCATGAGATTTAACCAAAAACAGCCTTGGGGATATCATGATGGGAAAAGCAAAGTGTGGTGATTGCGTTGGGAATATATTAGCTGGAACGCTGTCTCAGCAGCTGGCCAGCAGCCTTTTGAAAACAGAGTTATTCCAAGAACTATATAAATAAACAGAGGCCTTGGGAATTTTTATCCATCCAAAAAAAAATCTCTTTGCCAAGCCAACCATTACCCAAACTTTCTCTATATGTGTGCCTCACATGGAGGGTACTTTGTACAGAGTAAGAGATGACTAGCTATGCCTGCCAAACGCTTTAAGTTAGGATTTGGCAAGGGCTATTTGCAAAGGGGAGGAAAAAGAAAAGGGTGTGGGGAAAACTGCTTTTCCAGAGGTCTACCCTAAAGTAATTATGCAGCTAATTTTTAGTGGGCTTTCTCTTTATTACTATTGCTGTCCATCAAGAATTACATTTTGCCTTATGTTCACAGGGCCTCAGGTGACAGTTCTTGCTGTTGAGTAATTCTCATATAATAATGCCCAGAATGATAATGCATTGCACTGTAGCTCTCCATTACAGCTCAGAGAAGTCTCCAGAACCTGAAAATCTTGTTCAACAGAGGCTGTGTCAGACTGACAACTTCAGTTGACTGGATGTAGAAGGATACCAAAGACATCACCAGACAACTGCCTCGTCACGCCCTAGATGACGAAAACCTGCTTAAGTCTTTTCTGAGGCTTCCTGCTCAGAGTGGAGCTCGCGATCCCTCTCAGGTTCATCCAAAAGAAATCTTTCTTCTTGCAAAGAAAATGCATTTTGTTGCTCTAATTGCAATTCCTAATAAGATCTAAAATCAGTGCTGATATGCCTGTATTGCTATTGATCACAAGGTCAACCAGGAAAACCAGTAAAATTACCATGAAAATATACAAAAAAAGGCCAAAGGCACAGCTCTCCAGATGGCTATAGCATTGCTTTGCAAATACTCAATCCTTTTTATTCTTATGTCTCAAAAGGGAAAGGTTAAACATTGAGCAATAGCAGGCAAGAGAAATTATGGATGACAAAAATACATCCACAGTGGCAACAATGAAAGCAAAGAGTTTTAAGAGTATTTACCTTAATAATAAATGCTATCTTTTATCTTTTTTTTTTTAAACCAGTTCTTATTTTAAGTCCAGATTTTTTGTCCTACTCCAATCTTTTTATTGGTAGGTGAACTTTCTAGTAGTAATGTGAATCTGCATGGGCTAACATTTCTCAGGTTTACTGCTGACAGTGTATAACCATAGAGAACAATGCAGAGGACTTAGTTAATCATACAGTCCTGTGAAACATAAAGTAACACCACTTACAGTTATTGACACAAATTTACAAATAATCTGCACATTCTTTTGACCAAGTCCTGCTAGCTGATCCCATCATGATATAAAGTATAAGATATTAGAATCTTCAGGCCCTTCTACTTCAGAATTTCTAGGTACTTTCCAGACATTAATTAATTTTTCTAAAGCCCATAGGAAATTTATTCCTGCAGAACAGATGTGGAAACAGACATGGAGAATTAAGTGATTCGCTCAAATTCACATAGGAAATGTGAGTCAGTTTGAGAGAAAGAACTTATGCCTCCTCCTCCTCTCTTCTCTTTCTGTGTTTACTTTTATTAATTGTCAAGTAATAGTGATGAAAATCATACATACAAAACATGCATAGTGCAGCAAGAATGGAAAAAAGAGAAAAACATCTCCACAAAATATATTTTAATGAAAGTACGGAAAAATGTAATCTGACCTAAGCAATAAAATTTTTCAGAAATTTGTAATGATTTATGGAAGTTAAATGGATAATAAAACTCCTGGGGTTTGTGCATATGGAAATAATAATAAAAGCGTATCACACAAAGCAATTCAACATTCAAAATATTTCTCATACCACAAAAACATAATTTGTAAGTCTTCATAGAATGAATCATAAACATCAGGTGTAACTTAATTATGCTCAGACCAAGCATAAGCAGATGAATATTTACTGATTTCAAAATTTTTTATGCTTTTATTGCAAGTATATTGGTTGGACTAGAAAATTGCTATTCATAAGTCTAGAATCTCCAGGGGCTTGAGAAAAATGGTTTATTTAGGCTGGTGCAGGTGCTGTGATTCAGCACAATAATACACAGGCTGCTCAAAGGCTCTATACCAAAGAATCTGTGGCTTCCTTCCCAGTGACTCAAGCCAGATTAAGAAACTATAAAAATGAATAGAGCAATAAATCCCCACCCATTTTAAAAACTATTTACCAGGAATTTCACTTGTGATCAAACACTCTGGTATCCAAAAATGATACTAATACCTTCAGGTTTACATGAACAAGCTAAAGTTGCACAGCCAAGGGTTATATAATCCTAGAAATTAGGGCAGAAAGTGAAAAAAAAAAAAATCCATAAACCAACAGGACTTAACCAAAGCACACGAGTAGCACCTGGCAGTGTGAATGAAAACAGTGAAAAAATGCTAAGAAATTATTTTCCCCCAATTGTTTCTTAGAAACCATTTCAGAATCTTGAAATGGCTTTCAATTTCTTTTAATGCATTAATTTCAAATGCAAAGGTTTCCACACAAAGCCATACATCACTGAAGCAAGCAGTGGCATGTTCAGAAGTTCATTTAAGGTACACCAGGTTAGACATTTAACAGAAATTGGTACAGTACTTTCTAAATCTACTTAAACAAGAAAAATCTCCAGAATGCATAAATTCACTCTGGTATTATCATTTCCTTTCTTAAGCATTCCAAGACTGCAAATATACACTACTTAAAATATCTGGTTGACAGGATGGATGATGTTCCAAGACCACTGTCTGCAGTCCTGGAACATCGGCAGGCATTTCCATAAATACTACAGTCCAACAAAATATTTGCTGCTTTTTCTCCTTTCAAAAGCATTTTGACAGCCAAAAATAGACAGATATATCAGATATAACATGCTCTAGCAATCTACATGAATTGCTTTCCCTTGCCACAAGATAGGACCATCTCCTCCCTCCATTGTCCATATCTTGTTCTGGATTCCTCAGTGATTCCTGAAGATAGCACAGACCCTTACATGAAGAAGGGGAGCAGCATGAGGAAAGCAGGAGACAACCATGACTCCTGTCTCTCCAGTACCAAAACTGACTTCATCAAGGGTAGCACAGAAAGAACACATTTCATGGAAACATACCAATAACTTTCCCTAAAGAAAGGGAATACAAAAGGACAGCAATGTTGTCATTCTAGGAATGTAACTAAAGGCCTTTAGATCTTTTCTTGTAGCACCACTGGGAAATCAGATCTGTGGTGAAATTCCTGTGAAGGAATTAAAATAACACATCAACAGTCGTCTTGTTATGTATATCTTAGAAATAAATCACTGACAGGCAGACCAATCAAAATGGTTACTGTTAAAATAGCACACAAGATCAGCAAAAGCAGTACCACCTCAGAAAATGCCTACAAGTCTCCTTCAAATGTTTTTTTACCCACAGGTGAAGATGTCCAGCAAAAACTCACAATTTTTTCCCCCCATGTTTGTATGCCTTTTGGCAGATAAGAACTCCACATGATAAAGCCATGTAAATGCCAGATTCACTGGCAGACACAAACAGTTCTGAAAGACATTGAGCAGAATAAAAACAAAGATGTCGACACAGTGAGAGAGGAGGATCTCAGGAAGGTGATGCAATTACAGAACACATTTTATGTTTTGGTTTCCTGAACTACCACAAAAAGCCTAATGGTCATCTTGACTTTTACATTCCTAATACCACATAGTAAATGTTACCTACTGACTCTTAACAACTTAACAACAAAAAAGCCCAACACCCAGAACGTCATTTGTTGTGCACAGAGTTGCAACTGGTGCTCTTAAGAATTTAAAAAGGAATGTTAAAAAATTCTGGGTCACATACATATATGCTATTCACAGTGCATGCAATGTTTTTTAATATTTGGTAGTTCAGACTCCTGACACACAAGGTCCTTGAAGGACGCCTAAAAGATTTGGCCATCCTAATAGGAAGCTTTCAAAACAGACAGGTAACAGTTAAGGATTTTAATCTCGCCATAAAGTAGTATGACATGAGCATTCATGAATGCTAATGAACACAAGCTAGTAGCATAACTTTTGCGAAATACCTGTAAGCTGCTTTCAACAGAAACAAACTTCATTGAGAAAGCAGGCACCCTTCTGCATACATCAAGTTTAATCACTATCTCCTGGGAAATTACTATACCCATGTACAAAGCGGTCTTCAAAATGCCTTTATCAACCAAAATGTGCTTAAAGAGAGTTTAATGAATTAAAAAAGTCATTTGGATATTAACATGAAAGACTCTCTCTGACATTTGTTACTTTCTTTTTGCCTAGGGCAGAAACACCACATGAGGCAGTGACTGCTCTACTCTCTCAAACCACAAATATTCAGTGTATGTCAAACCCAGGATTTTTGTCAGGAATTCAAACACTTTAACAGCAATTAGAGGGTGGAGCTTCAAATCAGAGGGACCAGGTGAAAACTGAGGACTGGCCCAACAGAACACTTACGAAGTTCAACAAGAAGTGAAAAGTTCTCCTCCTGGGGCAGAACCACAGGCCGTATCAGCACCTGCTGAAAACAGCTTGGCAGATACAGCAGATGCCAACCGACGTATGAGGCAACAATGTACTTCCGTCAAACTTAAGGCAAACCGCATAAGTGGGCTACATCTGGAGGAACAGGGGGAGCAGAGCGTGGGAAGACACCATCATCTTCTTTTGCGTTGACAAAAGCTCAGTGCTAAAGTATGCGTCTCTACAAGGCCCGAGATGATCAATAATGAGCACAAAGTCAAAACCACATCATCTATTCACACATTATCCATATTGAAGCTTTAAGTAATAAAAAAAGAAAAAAACTCCCATAAAGCATGAAATAGCTGCACACACTCTAATGATGTGTGTGAGCACACTGTAGAATATTTTAAGCAGAGACTTAAATCTAATGGGAAATCGTGTACACACAGAAGATAGATTTCCTGTATTTTTGCGAAATCTATCACTTGTGTAAGACAGTGGTTCTTAGAAAATGCTCAAAAAACATATCTAAAATTCATGAAGTTAGCTCTACTGATTATTAATGTACACTTATGTGGACAGAAGACACCTTTATAACAATGGGGGGATAGCAACTGTGCTTCCCAAGACAATTTTGGGGAAATCTCTTAAAGAAGTTTTACTTCACTCTTCTTTCTTTCATACACCGTTCATCAACATGTTCTCACATGAGTATTCATGAAAGAGAATTTTTTTGTGTGTGTGAAAAGAGTGGTCACAGAAAACTCATTCAACTTTGATGACACTGAACGCACTCACTCACGTTGATGACACAGCAGAAAAAACTGAAGCAATGCCAGGAATACAACTCTATTCCCCAAGGGGTATTAGTTCCCTTAGAATTATATAGCTGCAAGCAAAGGCAAAATATATCTATCCTAATCATATTATACCAAGTTGTAGACAAGGGTAGAGAAAACTATACTGGAAAATACTTATAGGATATCTGTTTCCAGTGTCTTGCACAGTTTCCTCTGAGCATGAGAAATGCAAACATCTGAAGATGTATCCATATTGCTAGTTTTGCAGTGGTTTGAGTGACTACACAAAAATTAGAATCAGGATTTTAAGTTTCACTTTTCCTCCATTTCAGATTTCACGAGAACAGAAGAAATACATTCTTTACAAATTCAAGACCTTCTGGAGGTGCACAAAACAGAACAAAAGCAAGCAAGTTTGTGGTTTGCTATTCAGAAGACAGCAGGTGGAAAAAGATGAGAAATTTCTTTGACACTCACACATATCAGACCTAAATGAAAGTCTGTATCAAATATTTTAATTAAATAACAGAATCCCTTGTAAAAAGAGAAATAAACTTTCCAGATCTTTTACCCATGGTTTCACAGGAATAGAAACATAAATTTGATGTCAACCATATTTTAAAAAATTAAGTAGTAACAAGGACACTACAAATCACCCAAGTTTGGCGCTCAGGCTTTTCCTCATATAAGGAACATTTTTTTTTTCCCCCCCTTTCATTTAACTTGCCTGTATTGCAGGATACTCCATTTTTAAACTAAAACTTTCTGACTTTATTATAAGATGCAACTTCAGAATTCACCTAGAATTACATTACTATTTACTAAGTCTTCTTTTGTACGAGGACATCAGGAGAAGTCCAGAATAGCAGTACAGCAACATTTTAATCAGCATAGAGTTATTGTACAATTGAGTTAAAGTTATTTACACCAAGTTAAGTAAGTTCTAAAACAAATCCTATGCAGCCCACAGAGTAGTATTCCGATACCGCTCAAGCATTGCTTTGTTCTGCAAGTAATTATTCTGTCCAAATTAAGTAACTGACTGAACTTGGTGAAACCCATATTTACAGAAAAAACATCTTGAATTTCTTATCTGGGTTTTGTTTGGGTTTTTTTTTTTTTTTAGCATTCTTCAACACAGATAAGTTAGTAGAAGAAACATAAGAAAGGTTTCAAATATATGGGAAAAATCTAGGTAACAAATTCTATCCCCGGTCAAGGGTATCATTTCAGGGTTTAAAAATAAAAGGCAGACAACGCTTTGGGCTTTTGTGTGTGTGTGTATATAAGTGTATGTAAGTGCATATATATTTATATAACAACAGTGGTTTTGACTTTTTGTATCTATGCAGTCTAACTGGTCAAAACCTGTGACTGTTCATTTTATTCATACACACTGGGGTGCCAAAACAGAGATATTTTTGAGCTGTAGACAAAGTCAGTGGGTATATTTTTTTTTTTTCAGTTGATCTTTAGGGCCATGCGTGTTCTGGCCAAAAGAGCTATTGTAAAGTTTGTCACTTTCACAAAACGTAGCTCTATAGGAGCAAGCAACTACAAGGATTTCATAATCACAGAACACAAATGCTTGACTTGATTGCAGTGCCAGCACCTTCACATTGATTGAAAGCAAGGACAAACTGAAGGTATTGTCCTGCTAAGTTTTAGAAACATGGTGCTTCATGCAAAAAAACTAAAAAAAAAAATAAAAAAAATAAATAACCGCTTTTGTCTACATCAACTCAAGACTGAGCAGCACTAATTTCCTTTTCCAACCACAAACTCTCTAACCATTTGACCGGCTGCATTGTTCTCACAGTAAGAACACATGGAACAAGGACTGGCATTTATTGACGTAAAATGATCGTAAAAATCTGTTAATACATCTTGATGGTTATTATATCCCCTAAAGTTAATTTGTCCCAAATTTACAACAAACAAGTTTGTTTGAATACTCCTTTTACTAGCTTCTGTTGCATGAAGCTGTTAGAGATAAAACTGGTCAAGAAGCCATAGAGGGCTAGCAGTGCAATCATGGTTATAGAATAGAAATTTATTAAAAAATCTTAACTTATGTTGTCAAGTAGGAGAAGTCATATATAGAAAACGTACTTAAAATCCACAGAAAGTAGACCTTCCTCCTCTTCTATAAATTTGGGCTGAATCGAAGCGGTTTCATTTATTTATCTATATGACCCAATCATTTATCTGAAAACCTGGATGCATGCCCAAGGGAAAAGAAATCTAAAGACAGGCTGCGTTAGATTTTCAGAGGATATGGGGAGACGAGATCACAGAGAAGCCCATGGTAATGTTTGAAATTTATGATTTTGGTAAACTTCATTAAAGAAGTAACAACTTATCTAAAGTTGCACACCAGACAAAGAAAATGGAGGGACATTTAGGGCATGCAGCAAGCTATGTAAAAAAAACAAACCAAACAACAGAATTAAAAACAAAACAAAACCAAAACCATACCACCACACACGTGGACCCCAGCAAAAAATTACGTACAAAAGCATAGAGAGAAAATAGCTATTAAACTGTGACTGCAGTACACCATCCTTCAAATTGTGGAACTGAATCAGAGAAAGTAGCACACTGTAGAAAAATCACTTGTAGATGATAGTCTTTTAATTCAGCATTCATATGCTAACATCAAACCTTGTGTGTTGAAACGTGATTCTATATGGACACACAATATCATGGGAGAAAAGCTGTGCAGACCTGGCGTGGTTGCACTCTGTGTGTGAGAGACAGCCCATACTGAGACTTTGTCCTTTCTCTAGCAGAGCAGCGCACTCCAACAAGGCTTTCTTTGCCTTAGCATGCAGAAAGCCAGACAAAAGCGATCTCACTTAAAGGCTACGCTAGCAACAAACACAGACCATCAACCATTGTGTGAGGCTGGGAAAAAAGGTAAAGTTGGCTGGTTTTAGAAAAACACTACGAGTAAATCTGTACACTCAGCACAGTCAGATGGTCTGTGTCATGTAAACTTAAGAAATTACATCTGAAACTAGTTTTATTGCCTTTTTTTTTTTCAATGAAATATTTGGATATTCAAGCCCATTCCCACAGTTCTTGAAGATAAACAGCTCCTGATGTCATTGTGGAGTTCTATTTTCAGAAAGCCTTATTTATTTCTAAGTGGTTTAATGTGCATCTGTTTACATAAATATTTAGATTTGTGAGAGCACTTCCTGCTCAAGCTGGTCTGATAAACAGAAGTCAGCTGTTACTCCTTTTCTACTCCTGACTCTGCTTGGAGCACTGCCTATTCCTCAGCTCTCGTTCATAATGCAGCCATTGTGCTTAGAACCAGGAGTTTATAAACACATGCTTGAAAAATGTAGTCTGGCTTTCCAGCAAAATATTTCAATGGCTCTTTTATTATTAAATTGTGCTACAGTTGGTGTGGCTCAGTGCACTAGAAGTTTACATTGCTCCACAAGGCCTAGTACGGTATACATATTGACAGGATTAGCAAATCTGGAAGGTGACCAGGAAGAGTGCACATTAGAGACGAAGAACCCAGTATTATCGCTTTTATATGTAAGAGTTATCTCTACAAACTACTTCCACTGATTATAATAGCAGAGTTCATGGAGTACAGGATGCAATACCTAAATCTACCAAAAGCTCATCTCTTTGACCTACAAACCTGTTATTCCTCTTGCTTCACACACATGAAAACTTAGTACAGAAAGATAAAGAAGAGAGGGATGGGAGACATTCCCGTGATTTGAAGACCGGAC
This sequence comes from Phaethon lepturus, assembly GCF_000687285.1. NCBI lineage: Eukaryota > Metazoa > Chordata > Aves > Phaethontiformes > Phaethontidae > Phaethon > Phaethon lepturus. The sequence continues at coordinate 63,223 of NW_010526729.1, forward strand.
TAGGAGTCAGAAGATTTGGACTGAGCTTCCACATTTGCCACAGAGGTCTTGTTGAGTTTGGAAAAGTCTCTTAGATCCTAGGCCAGTAACATACTCAACACACCCCACTGACTTCAGTCTCTGGCAAGACTTGAATCGCACATGACATCCTAAGCCTACTGAAATTTTTCCTGTTTCTTTTACCTCAGAAAAGACAAGGGGTGTTCTTTCTTTTATATATATATATATATATTCATAATAAGAAAAGAGCTTTGTTTTCCGCTCAGAATTACACTGGACACTTTCTCCGTTGTTAGTATGTCAGCACCCATCCAGTAAAACTTCCTAGTTCTATGATCCAAATTCTCCAAAGTCACTGCTGCATCTTTATGTATCTTTTTCATCAAACATATTCTAGTTATTTTGGTATATAAATATATATATATAAACCAAACTTCTGGAGGTAAGGAGTTTAGAACATTTTGCAGTCCAATAAGTTGATGAGAAATGTTTCTCATGCTCAAGTTTTCATTTATTTAAAATTAAGATCATCATGAAAAACTTCTGCTTTAAAAAAAAGACACCTGAAAATAAGGATAGGCTGTAAGTATCCTTCACGTTTTTGAAAATGGCATCCCAAATTCCATAGGAAAAGTGAAGTTTCTTTGTGTACCTAGCTCAAATCTTTTCCAAAAATCTCATTTTTACATCACATTCCCTTACTACCAATAAAATCTTCAAAACCAGTCATCCTTGGCCTAAGCCCGTTCTCACTGAAGTCAGCAGCGTCCGAGTCTAATTATTGGCTAAGTTTAAATCACCAGGACACTTCTGAAGCAAATCTCCCAATTGTCCCTGCACACTCACTATTGATTTGGAGAATGTGAACACGATCTGTTTCACCTGAAGTTAAACCAAAGATGCACTCCAGCCACATGGGGTATGGAGCCGATGGGACCACATGAGAGCTAGTCTGAAGTAAAACATTTTAAAATTCACACACTGTATCCTCTGTTTTCTTCTAAAATTCTGTTTCTAACAGCTCTCAATATTTCTCAACAAAGACACTAGCAATGAGACTTTGGGGCTTTGCTCCTAACAATGTCAGTACAGAGCTAAATTGATGACCTGGGTATTTTTCCCTCTGTTTTGAACAGTTGCATATACAATTAAGTCAGAAAGATCACTGGGGAGGAGGGATGCATTTTGCAGCTCTTCCTTTACCTTTTCAGCAAACTTTTTTTTCCAATTCCTAACATTATCTTCAAACCTTTCACTTCCATGCTCCCAAAGAACGACCACTAACAATACATCCAGGACAATAATAATTTTTAAAAGTTAGAAGAAAAAAAAGCTGATGAGTATTTTTTTCATACAAGTTTGGGTTTACATAACTATACTTCCTATTTGTTTTCCGTAAAACCTGAAAATATTGATCATCTTCAGAAAGCCACGTAACAGACAGGAGTTACACAAGTTACAATTCAGCATTCACTTTTTGAATCAAGCATGAGAACTCAGCATAAATGCATCAGATTAGAAGGGCTTAAACCAAACTGTAGATACTCAACTTCATCAGTTCAAAAATTTGCATTATTAAAAAACCAAAACCCAACAATCAGTATTTTCCTGCAACTTAAAAATAATACTAGAAGCAACTGAAATATGCAGATGGAAACCTTTAAATGTAAATTTTACAGTGAAGGCTAAATCCTGTGACTGTTCCAGCTGGTTTCTGACACTCCAGCAGGACATGGAGTCAGTTGCTAGACCTATGAGGTATCTCCCTTTAAGAGGCATTTTTGAGCAGCATACAGTCCAAAGTATCGTTTGTACAATTCGCCTCTCAATTTCTCTACACAAAACAGGCTGCTGGGAGAAAAAAGGTGTATGCTAAGGAGGCCTCCCCCCCCCAATACTTGACTGAGTGTCCAGCCTGACAAGGAAGTAAACAATAAATGTTCTATGGTGAGCAGCACCAAAACATCCCAGGATGGAACCCTATTCTGTTACAGGAAAAGTCAAAATAAAAGGAAGGTTGTTTAACAAAAAAACAAGTATGCAGGCAGTTTCCACATAGGTCATCATAGAGTCTTGAAAATAATGCCACTGTGGCCATTCAAAATTGACTTGACTTTAAGCATAGATTAATCTGTACCATCTTCCAGACGTAGTGAAGCCACAATGTGCCAGATGTACCCAGAAGGGTATGATACCAAGCAGCAATACAGGCAGCTATTAGCAACAGGTCACAGGTCTCCCTACTTTTCACCTCTAGGTTATCCACATCCTTACACAGAAAAAGAAGAAAAAGAAAAGCCATGAAATGGAGAGCAAGAAGGAACATTATGAGAACCAGCTAAGTCAGGGAATTTCACTTCTTAATATGTTGAGGCCTGGGTCAGTTTTACCACTTCTTTGAAAAGCATTTCACTTTAGGTCAAACTCCGTATTTCAAAACCAAAATATTTACAGACAACCCGATATCCAAAATCCTGTTATTTGGTAACTACAACAAATTAAGTTTTATTTTAAGTGAATATTTTATTCCAAAAAATTGTGTGCACACATGTTGATATTTTACATTTTTAACAGAAAATGTTCCCAGTGGTAGATAATTTCATTTGCCAATCAGAGACTTTCCCTCCCCCTGCTTCCTCTCAGTTTTTGGAATCAACGTCAAGAGAGATGTGCATCTTATAAAAGAAAGAAATCTCAATTGCACTTGAAGGGACCACTGGGAATCTCCTGATGAGCTCCAGATGTTTGGCCACAGATGCACTAATGCTTGCACCATGGAAAAATCTTTCCAGGTGTTTGCAGTTTCATGCATTGTTGCACAACAGGGATCATAAAGCTATTTCCATGAAGGAAGGCCATACTTAACCAAAGGCATGCAAACGAAAGAATACCCAGAGTAACTATGACCATGGCAGAAGAATTAAAAATCTGAGTGTTACACCACTGCTACACATTCGTACAGAGTATGGCGGGCAAGACTCTTGGAGTGCAGGATGCACTGAAGCATATGAACGGTCCTGTGGAGTCAGGCACGATTGTTCATATTTGACATACGAGGAGCCCAGGACAGCCTAACCTGAGATTCTCACCAACCTCCGCTTCGATTTCTGAGGCAATGTCAACTGAGTTTAGGAATCTTTTGTAAAAATACATAAAAGAAGCACAAAAGGAGAAAAAAACGCACACAAATATTTAAGTAAACATTTTGGGTTTAAAAGAAAAGTTCTTTCTGGTTTTAAAAAACAGATTAAAAATTATGGGTCAGAAGCACATACACTTAGAAAAAACAAAACCCAGAGAAAAGACTTCAAATTCTGACATCTGCTGTAGTCTGTTATCTAAAAAGGGAAGTATTCACAGCCATCTGAAATGTTTCAGTTGCTTTTTTGTTTTCTATGCTCCAAGTGTGTTTGCTTCTGCATTGCTAAGCTATGAACCTTTTAAAAATCAGAAACAGGCTTTTTGCATTTACACTAGGAAAGGCTAAATGCAGCAACAACAGAAAAACAGCTAACTGAAAACTTTTAAAGCTGCATATAGGATAAACTATCATAAAATATGTATCATTCGGCATAGGCCAATAACTGATCATTCCACCTTGCAATGTATATTCTGCACTTATAACCTTTGCTGCAGCTCACATCTTTACAAACACATGTCAAATTCCAAATCTGAGTTTCCAGCACCAGCACATACCACTGTTCATTAGACTTTAAGTATGCACTTGACCAAGAATGACCTTGCCTTCTTTTAAATGTTGTTTTGTTTTAGACTCACTAACAGATTTTAAGCTTTTTTTTTTCTTTATACATATAATTATCTTGCTGATCACCTCATCACCTCTCCAAACTTTTAAGTCAGAATTTAGTTGTGGGTTTGTTGGTTTTCTTTTTTTATTTGAGCATTATGCATGTGTTTGATAAAAGAACAAAACACAGTATACAACTGTGAAATTAAAAAATAAAACCTTATTATTAGACCCTGGTTAGGACACTGCAAGATAGCTACAGACAGCTCTGAGAGCGAACAGGAACATCAGTAAAATGGAATTGTGTCAAAAACATGTGGTTGTTTCTATCCCGAAATAAACCAATTTGCAATGCTTCAAAGGCAGCTGGTAATCTGCTCCAAGTATTATCTCCTGAAGACATGATCTCACATAAACTGCATACTCTGAACAACTATTTTAATTACATGAGCTATTAAATACAGTAAAGGTAATTTAGAACTAAAGTATTCTTGAATAATACATCATTCAAGAAAGTTTAACTAACTTAAAAGAGCATGAAGAGAAAACATCAAAGATCAGAGGAGTAATTTGTTTTGTTTTCATTATTCTATGTATTTCTTAGCTGAGTCATGACAGATCAGTATAATTTATTTGCATTTTTATTTTAAGACTATTTGTACCTGTTTGGTACTTGCCTGAACACAAACAATGGACAATGGATCTATCTTTAATTTCAAAAAGACAAAAAATTCAGATTTCTCCATTTTCAGTATAGACTTAAAAGGTCACTAGCATTCTTCATAATTTAAAGAGCTATTTGACTGATCTAATCACATGATGATGATTATGATACATATTTCTAAAGGCATTCAATGAAAGTCAGTACCTAAACGGCTTTGGTTCCTTTGAAATAATTTTTAAAGGTAGATAAAACTTTGTGCTATTGTGCTTTTACGGGTCAGAGGGAGGAAGCAATATATGCAACAAAATGATCAATATCTAGGAAGAAGAGCAAGATCACTATTCCAATGTCTGAATTATTCAGCTCATTGAAGTCCAGAAACTTCACTCAACATTTACCTATTCACCTAAATTCTCTCCTGTAGCACCAACCAGTTTCAGTGCAGACATATCACTTCTCCACCCCAGGCCAATAAATTCCATCTCTATACATTTCTAGGTTTAAATTTTCAGAAGGCAATCAGTAATTGCAAGTGCATCAGCTTCTATTTGGCCTGAGATACCTCAGAAAGAAAGAAACTTGATTTTTACAAGGTGCTGAGCATTTATGCAATAAAAACCAAATCCCCATCTAATGGTGGGGATTCCAAACTATAGACATTTACAAGTTAAATCACTTTTGAAATCCAAGATAAATTTTCCTCAAACATATATACAGACATTTAAGATAGAAGGAAAGTTTCAGAAAAAAATACCCTCAGTGTCTTTGAATGTAGGTATCAGCTTTTATTAGCTCTGTATTTTGCTGCAGTTTCACAAGACATCTTTTTCACATTTTTTTAAGATTATTTTTTAACCATGATCTCTTCCTTGTTCTGATTAACTGTGGAACTCCATAACCAATTGTACTGTATTGGTTTAATAATGCATAAATCGGATTTGACAATCAAATTAATATGGTGTTCCCCTTAAAGTTCTCCCCAAAAGAATATGATGCTTCTAGCGAGACCTGATAACTCTCATGATCTTATCAGAGGTCTCTTAAATAAGACACTTGTGGAATGTTAGGAGCTGTGGATGTAATGTTGATGAGAGCTGAATATGTAACAGGATTGCTCAATCTCATTAAGTCCTGCAAGGTACATGACTAGGTGTTCTAATTATCCATCTTCTCATGCTCATGCATAAATTTAAAGCAAACATTCACCATTTCCCCACTCATTCTTCCCCACTGTATGACTTTATCAACAGTCCCAATATTATGGCATAGAACATTATGTCACGTCCACTTACTTACAGAGGGACCTAAACCAGTTGACATCGTTCGTTCAGTCTTAGGTATTCGAAATAGTATTCCTTATCCTGATTAACACAGGGAATACAAGAATATGCATCAGCCATCTGCTTGAGATGGGTTGATCCAGTACCTCCAAATAAGAGATCCACACAAAATAGCAAGTCTCTGACTCGTAAGTTTTGAAGAATATTTCAGACTTCTCAAACGTTTCTGAGGGTAACTGCAATATGCCTGATGAAACAAAAGAACTGTTAATTAATTCAAACTGCCAGCATTTTTAAAGGCAGTATTTTCACAAGAAAGAAGCATCAAAATACTAGGAAATCATACCTTTTCTTCACAATTATTGCCCATAGAACAAAATAAAATTAGACTACCCCCTGAGGCTTATTTATCTTTACATCATTTTTTTAAAGTAATCACTAGCAAGTTAATGAATTTTCAGCCAGTAAGATGTTTATAGATTATTAGTTTCAGGTATCTATTGTTTTTTCTTTCACATTGTGCATATGAAAAGGTAAATCACATGCTGTGATTTCTACTCTGACTTAACAACTGCTCCTTTTTATTTTCTGGGGACAGGTGGTGGAGGGGTGGCACAGAAAAAGCAAATTCTCCAGCATATTAACTCAGAAGAATAACTGTGTCATAACTGAGGGCCCTTCTATATCAAATGAACTAAAAAATACAGACTTATTTCTCATTACAGCAATGGTCACTTTTTCAGCCAAAATTTGCATTAGTAAAAATAGCATCCAATACCTGTTCCCTGTTAAACCCAAGGCTAATTGACTTCCATTCAAATATCTATGATGAACTTTAATTAAACTAGTATTTGCCTTGTAGCAGTTATCAAAAATTAAAGTTAATGAGAGATAGCTATTAAAAGATATATAAAGGAAGCAGCAAATTATTCTAAAGGCTACATTTTATAATGTATGCTGAGCAACATTTTCTGACAGTCTTGCATGAAAATGTTTGGTTTTACTATCTCTTTTTTTCACCATTGCATCATTTTTATTATTAATTCATCCCTCCCTCTCTCTGTAACCATTTGACCCTTTGCTTGGTATATCAATTCGATATTCTCATTTATTCAAGGGTGATTTTTTTTTTTTAAATGCACCGCAGTACATTCAGATAGCAGATTTATATATAAGTATATAAATATATAAGTATATACTCATGTCATGGATGGCATCCTTGATGTGAATTTATTGTCTGTTTTTCTTAGTCATCAACACAGGGGTGCCCTCCCTCATACATGCCGTTCTCCTCCTCTTTACCTTGGGGAGATTCCCAAGGCAGACATGATAGGTAGGGCTCCCTCCTCCCCCAACTCTAACATATCATAAAGCAGATTGCAACAGACCACTAACCTCCACTGCCAGTATTTCTTACAGAGCAAAGACAGGGCCAAATTCTTCTGGTGTCATCATTTCAAGTACCACCACTGAGCTGAGTTACAACACAAGATGGAGACCAGGAACTTAAGATAGAAAGTTGTTGTTGTGATACGTACCGTGGACTTAATTCTATCCTCACCATTCCAAGACTGCAGAGGAAGGCTGCATGGTGAAGACAGAATTAACTGCATTATCATATTACATTGCGAAAGCAAAAAAAAGCTGACACATTACAGCAGTATTGGCTGACAGCACACAGGCCAAGGCTATGTCCAAAATTTCCATTACAAACTTCATCCTAACTCTACTTTCAAGACGAAGCAAACTTTTCAAGCAAGGCTGGTACTGAATTCCTGAAACTATGAATATACTATTGATGTGAAGTTGTTTTAGTAAGTTAACAAATAAACAGTCCTAGAAGATATGGATGTTCCTACCTGTTTTCAAGGGGGAAAAAAAAAAGTCAAACCCCCCAATTTAGCTAGCTTTAAGCACTACGTATACATTTTTCATGATAAATACTGTAAAGATACATTTGGTTGAAATTACACATGTGCATCCACATTTTTAACAAGCTATCTTAATATTCATATCCATATTAACCTCACGGCATGATTTGAATGATACACTGCAGTGATGAACTACAGGTGCCCTATCAAATATGTTTGCTCTTTTCCTTAATAATGTTTACCGGCTATTTACAGATTTGAGGTCTATACTTGGTATTATAACAGATATAAGTGAGATGTTTTAAATTATCTTAGAATTAATACTTTGCAAGTGTTGCAATGTATTACCTCTATCTATATTGCCTAGTCTTTAGCAGCAATGCTGATAAGTGTCTTAGCGATTCATTTATAGTAAAATTTGGGAAAATAAAATATTGTAAATCCCATGGCATGAGACTAAGGCCAGTAACGCTTCTGAAGTTAATTGGGAGTTAATCTTGGACAGCCAAAATTAGCACCTTCCCTGTCACTAGTTGTACAATTGTACTGTGGGAAAGCCTAAAAGTGTCAGTTATTGATGAAGATCTCGGCTTGCCAGGTGCTTTACTAATAAAAGACAAAAGAATTGCCAGTTCTGTCAAATAAAAAACATTAATGTAAGCTAACAACAGAGTTACACTTTAAAGATATGCTAGCATATCTGGAAATAAGCATATTTTCATCAGTATTGAGAATCGGACCTATCATACATTTTCATTGAGTGGAGTGAACTATCAACTGAGATACTCTCCCAAGCCCTTTACATGGATTTCAAGCCTCTCAACTTCGGCTAAACTTATACTCAATCTTAAGTAGATTGCTTTTTAATTACTGTATGAGTGCAAGTTTATTGTGCTTATTGCTGATGAATAACTAACTTGAGAAAACTGCTGGAGAGAAAAGAATAAGGAAAACAGGAGCTGGGAGGCTAGGACCAACAACAATTTAACAATCTCTTCATGTGTTATACAGATTAAAATATGGTGTAGACCTAAAATCATTCTCTTATTCCTGTATTTTTACAAGACATACTTAAAATGTGTGAGGCCCTTATTGTCCAATAATTCTTTACAGAAGAACTCATGTCATATCTGTTTAGAGAATTGCTCCCTCAGGCAAATAGCTAACACCCTGCAAAAGTTTACTCTTCAGTAAGTCTCCCATGCCATGGATGACTGAAGTCTTCATGACGACTTCTTCCATGCCACGACTAGCATGGCTTTTTCTGATCTGGTAAAGAAAAAGAAATACTATTTTTCCCCTAAAAAAGATTAAATTAACTTCTTCCAAAAACAAAATAAAACTATGACTTCAACTAGATTTTACTTTTCTCATAGATGAACTGTAGGTTATGCACTGCTGTCATTAAAATATGTTCTTGACATTTTTAAGTTTTGACACCAGCAAATTGTGATGAGTTAGTAAAACAACAGACAATTAATGCTAGGTGGAGGAACACTTGGATATTAAGAATGATTCTACTAACAAGGAACATCTGAGAAGTATATAACAAACAGGATGTTGTGTATTTTCCACAGTTCTGATTACAACAGCTCTTATAAAATAAATCGTTCAGCCATTCTTAACAAATATTAGGTTGTTACATAAAAACACGTGGAATGTGCTGCCTTTTTTTTTTTTTCACAAGCAGAGCAAACACTTCCCTGCTACTCATTAAATCTTGTTCCCCCACTGTCTGCATGAAGCAACCTCCTGCTATCATACACAGGACAACAGCATAAATTTAAAGGGAAGGTATCAGAACGAAGGGTAGAAGCAGGCAGTCTTCCTTTAAAAGGATGTATAAAAGGTGTAATAATGTAATATATAATATTAAGGTTATATTTTCAAAGGGATGCTACACAACAAATTCAATGTACTATCTAAATATCAATAAGTAGTTTACAAACCATTAAAAACATAATTGCTTCATTCAAACCAGTTACCTGACTACATTTTTACCTACCCTCGTCCTAAAAATTATACACTTCCAGTGCAAGATATCAATTAACTTTTTCCTTTTCAGAGCACAGCTCTAGTTCGGACTAACCTAGAGTGTTATAAATATGTACATTCAGCAGTAAGTTGACTTTTTCTTTTTTTAGAGAAGTTAAATTATCCCCTACTGCAGCATAGTTAAACTATGTAACTCAATAAAAATAAATGGAGAAGGAGCTCAACCCAGTAAGTTAAATTTGCCCATTCTCATGTCACTAGCATGTCTCAATCTTAAATAAGCACAGCCAGCCACGACTCAATATCAGCACCCTAATAATCACTTACTTGGTTCTCCCTATTTAGAGTTCAACCAGCTTAAGCTTACACTTGGGACTGTGGCACAAAAGTTTTCCAATTATCAGATTCCAACCTCTACCCTTCCTTCCTGTACATCAACATGAACACTCACATATACTTTTCATTATGACTTCTTTAAAGGAGATCAAATACCATTTTTTTTTTTTAAATGTAATATTCAAGGGTTGAATCAGGTTCCTTTTGACCACTGCAGACTACACATCTATACTGTCAAATAAATTAACTCTGCCATTGGCTCTCAAGTCCCTGTTTATTCACACTGCATGTAACACCAGTTATCTCTAAACTCCCTTCTATAGCAAGCATGAAGAAAACCTGGAAGCTACTAAAATGGTTCACTCAAGATTCCCAACATCTGGGACCTGGTAAGATGGTTCACTACTCAAAGTAAGGTTTGGTGATAGACTATGCCATGTTTCAGTCCCGCACCTGAGTCAGTTTTTAAAAGTTCCCATGTATTCTTGTCCCTACAAACGCCTCATGAGCCATTCATGGCATGCAACACAAATCTTCCTAGGCATGCTATAAACCCACAATTTCTTCAGGATGCAAGATACTCCTTCCATTGTGCAGGCACATAGAACGAAAAATAAGTATAACTCCATCTTTGGGCAGTACAGACTCAAATGGAAATCCAGGCTGAAACTGCAGCCAGTCTAATGGAGAGGACCAGCCCGAGCAATGTCTGTCACTTTCTACTCTTTGACATAGGCTCCAGGGGACACCTGCTTTAGCACTATGGCAGTCAATTAGTTTCAAAATGCAGAGAATTTACAATATGAACATGTAGATACATACATAGATATTAAAGGCATTTCTGGAATATGAATAGAGACAGCTTATTCTAAGTTTGATCACAGTAGAGTTACGCATATGATCTAATTTATGAAATAGTATATTTTGCTGTTGCCTTTGTATGTTTCTCCTGTATTTTTCATTTTACCATGTTATCAAAGTGTACGCAATTTCACATGCAACTTTTATAACTCTCTGGTGAAGTCCCAGCTCTTTCAGGGCCTGACCTCTCAGAAGAGAGATATTATTTTGAGTGGGAAAAGTAACTTCCACTTGACTATGATAAGAGCACTTGTATTTGGAGGCCGAGTCAACCCCCAGTTCAGAGCACTAGCAAAACTCCCAATTGTTTCAGTGGGCTTTGCACCAGACTTTAAATTCAAATGATAGGGTTTTTTCTAACTGAAAGACAATACTTCAAAATAATTTTTTGCATGCTATTCAGAGATTTAATTAACTGCAGATTAATAAGTTTTATTATTATGGGAATTTAGACTCATTATCTGAAGCCTTTGGCAGATGGTTTCATACGTGTTCAAGTTAGTTAGCTTGTGTTTAAGGCCCTTGCAGTCACAGAACTCTCCTGTGTATTTTCCTGATCAACCAGAGTTAAAAACAAAAAAACCCACACGCCACAAACGAGGAAAACTCTATTCCTTGAAATCAGATGGTAAAATGTCTGGAAGCAATGAGGAAAATTACATGGGGGAGAGAGAGTGAGGAAAATAAAGACCTTCAAAAGATAAAAATATTCAGTCTTGGGAGATGTCCTGATAGGCCTTTACCTTCTGGCTATATCTATATCTGTGTTAGCAAGCTAAGCAGAGCCAGGGCACATTTTCTGGCCCTAAGGCCAGCTGGCATAGCAGGCTACACACATACTGTAAAACCTTTTAGACTCTAAACCGGAATTGCAACGGGCAAGCTACTTTGCCAACAGCAGGACTCAGCCCTTGCCCAGGACTGGCAAAGGTTACCAGCTCAGCTGGGTTACCAAGAGGTAGGTTACACAGGTGGTTGGCATAAATAAGCATGACCAGAAAAATATTAATTGCCAAGCAAAGAGACATATGAATGCTTCTCTTTGTGAGTCTGACACCAAGACAGCCCAGAACACAGTGGAATATATGTAACTAAAGCAGCTGATAGCTCAGCCCATGAATCCAAATAAGCTATAGCATATCAGTGTCATAGAAACTGGGTAGATGACATTAAAAAACAATAAAGCCTTCCAATTTTGAAAATGAGTCATTTGAAAGACTGGTAGACCCATAGCTCTGACTGTACAATATTAAGGGAATCAGTACATAGAGTGGAGTGTAAAAGTTGAGATCATTTTGTTGATTTAAAAACAGAATGCCAAAAGAACACATAATATACTATTATGTCTCTGGCTTTAAACTTGAACTCAGCATAAATTATTTCAGGAATGTTTTGCGTAGTCTCTTGTTATATCTCCAGTGCAAAATCTATTTTGATTGCATGGCCCTGGAACAAGTCTGTTATTTTTCACATTTTATCATTTTTGGAACCAGTATGCTACAACACAGCTTTCTTATCTTTCAACCCACACCCCCCTCACCCTTAAGGCAAAAATAAAACACCCTACACCACTTATAAAAGCAGAGAGACAGGCTACAGTGGAAATGTCCATTCACGGAGGAAAGTGTTTGCATCTTCAAAGGAAAACAAAAACAAAAGTTGAAGACCATGGTTAAGCTAACACATATGTTATAGCAATATTCCATAGCTCAGCCGCCTTTTTCAAAGCTGCAAACTGTCAAAAGGCAAAGCTGAGAATCTTTGTAAAAGAGGAGATTTAATAAAAAAAAATTTAGAAAAAAAGTTGTGATGCAAAAAATAAGGCTTCACTATCAAAATTAAAAACGTTGATGATGTAATTACGAAAGAACATTACTTTACCCACCTGACATTGACTGTGGATCTATCAACAGGATCATATACAGAACTGACAATACCACAGCAGGAACCTGAGATGATGTTTATATATACCCTAATTTGATTTCAACAATACAACAACAACAAAAGAGCATCAAAATACGGACTTAGATCCACACGTATACTTTTTATGTATGAGAGAAGGAAAAGCGCATGTAATAATGTAGTAATTTAAATGTGTATCCATAAAGAACAGGAACAGATCAGGTCAGAAAAGGCTCAAATGTGGTGGTAGGATGGACTATTCATTTACTGTTATCCTTTGCTTCTTCACATTATTCTTCTGTTCGCAGAAACAGCCCCTAAAGCCTTCTCAAACAGATGTGTCTTCTCCCCAGTTTAAGTTTCAAACTTAAGGCTACTGAAGAAGAGGCTTTTTCATCACCATCTCCATTTTGATGGTGAGAGAATAAACATGTATTACTCATATTTGGAGAAGGGCAGAAGTGATTTGAATTGCTAAACACCTTGATAATAGGCAAGCTTTAGAACAAGGCTAAGTTGAGAGGAGAATAGGTGGACACAAGAAGGAAAGTAATGAGTGGTATCACAGGTGGAATTCCTTAACCTTTCAAATTTTCTAAGGTCCCCATCCCAAAGACCAGGGAAGTATCAACAAAACATGCTGCTGATGCAAAATTAGAAGACATTGATAGCATATAGGAGGTAGAGGCTACAGAGAGAAATAACAGGGGTGGACAGATTGACCCCAGGAGCTCAGAATTCAAGGTGGAGCTACAGATAAATGCGTGGATCTAAAAACATCTGATGCCATCTCATTAGCTGACAGGATTAGAAAGTGTTTGACAGGTATCTATGAGCATCAATATTGCAGCCCCAGGAAACACAAGGATATTAATGTTTCATAATAGAGATAGAAAACATTGTCAGTTTACAAGACATTCATGAGACTCACGTCTCAGGTAACCAAATACACACAATAATGGCCAGTCATATCCAAGAGATTGTTTCAGAATGGGATTATTTTAGAGAAAGATTTTATGATCCTCCAAGAAGCAACAGAATTTGATACAAGAAGCTTGGAAGGGATAGGATTACTACCTATAAATTCATTGT
>NW_010526729.1:77002-118444 GCF_000687285.1 Phaethon lepturus
CCAGGAAGGAAAAAAAGTTGTCTAAGGTAAAGGAAGTCAATGGCACAAGAACAAATGCATAAAGAATAGCCATATGTATGCACAGACTAGAAATTAGAAGTAAGTTTCTAATGGGAAGATTTTTTTCTTTCTCAAGACACCTTTCTAAAAACAGTTTAGAGAAATTTACCACTTTTCAAGGTGGAGCTGTATCAGTCTGTATGATGTAAATTGTGTTTGTGAGAGTAAACTACTTGACCCAACAACACTTTCGGGTTTACCTTTCTAGAACTTCTATGTACATCTAGTTTTGTTACTTTAGTGACTGCATAGGACAGCATAGCAAGTCAAAAATAATACGAGCATGTAGCCAGAGGAGGCAAAGCAAGTGTTATCCTGCTGTGTTCACATGAAACACTTCTGAGCACGCACTGCAGACAAAAAGCAGGCAGATAATTCCTTATCGGAGCATGCTGCTTCTCAGTGATTAGCGAACATGCTCTGTTTGTGGAGATCCTGCAATGCTAGCGATCCTCCAACTGCAAGGGGTCCCACAGTCATGGATGCCAAGGAGACATGGAAATAGCACGATTTATTCCATGTGCTCCCAGACCAACTCAAAGCTCTCTGCCCATGCTGCTCAACCCACTAGGGTACTTTCACAGCAATGGCAGTTGTCTGTACACCAGTAATGAACAGCTTGTAAATTCAGCCTTGAGCACTGCTCTTCCCTACATCTGCTTTTCCTTATCTCTGTGTTGATATATTTCTGTCTTATTTACCCTCAGCCCAAACCATCATACATTTTCTTTAAGGGGCAGACCCCAGACAGCATATCATTCTTCAGACATGTAAGCAGCAAGTCACCGCCTCTGCAATGCAACTAACTGAAAGACCTTAAAAAGACAAACAAAACCCAGCATCTCTAGCCATACTTATCTGTGGCTTTGCAAATCAAACATCAACATGCATAAACAACGTAAGGACCAGCTAAAGGAAATCAGATGCCCTACAGAAGTTGGCATATCTCCCCAAAATGTTTGAGTTGAACTATATCATAATTACTTTTAATTCTCTGTTACAATTTCAAATTAGTTAAGGAAATTAACTCAGTACAGACTACTTCCTTCTAACTTGTAGAATCAAGTCATCTTCATACCACACCTTGATTTGCAGCCAATGTGTGAAACTGGATTATTTAGTGAAAGCCAAAGAACCCTTTTTTCCTATCCCAGAATATAGCGTCCCTACAAAACCTTAAGGAGATTCAGGTTTATTCAATGTTTTAAATTCCCATAAGCTGCAATAGAGATTACTTTTGATAAAACAAGGTTCGATCTTGGAACATCTTTTTCACATCTGAGTCATTCTCCTGAAGCCAGCCTCTGAGGGACTACCAAGGTGAGTACAGGTTAGACAATAAGACCAATTATTAATCAATGGAAAAATTCTTTATCATGCGATTCAATCATGAGACATGATTTAAGACTTTGGAGCAATAATATACATCAGTCACAGTAATTTTGGGAAAGGCAGAAAGATGATGTTTGACCTTGCTAACTTTGGAATGGGTGGGTGACATTTTAGCTGATAAAAACCTACTGGCTGAAATATGATAGTCTCAGTTAGGCAAACATGTCTTCTCACATTATAAGATTTTCCATAGTTTAGGTAACTATGCCTTTGCATTGTCTTTGCAATTCAGCTCATATTTCACAGAATCATTAAGGTGGGAAAAGACCTTTAAGATCATCAAGTTCAACCATCAACCCAACACCACCACGCCCACTAAACCATATCCTGAAGTACCACGTCTAGATGTTTTTTGAATACTTCCAGTGATGGTGACTCCACCACCTCCCTGGGCAGCCTAGGCCAATGTTTGATCACTCTCTCAGCAAAGAAATTTTTCCCGATATCTAGTCTAAACCTGCCCCACTTCTGCAGCAGTTTGTATTTTCTAGGTATCAGCTGTTGCATTCTCAGTCTTTCATGATTTAGGATTAGTAATAGGTCAACAAAAGATTACAACAAAGAATGTTTCATTGGCCATCTCCACCATTGCCTGTCACTTACAGACCAATCACTTCCTGAACAAAGGTACTAAACTAGCACCTTTAAAGTTACTTACAATCTTCAGGACAATTCATATAATTGTGCTCCCCCAAGGAGGAGAACTGATGTTCTGAACAAACCAAACACTGAGGAAAATGGCAGGTTCTATTGGTTACTATGCAATATGTGCAATGCAGAAATTTCCAAAACATCAGTAACAAACATTTTTTATAAGAGGCAGCAGTGTGTTTATTTGGCTAATGGAAAGAGAATCTTGTTCAAAACTGCCTCCTCCCCTTTCCTTGCATATATGCATACTAGTCAAATATGAGAGTTTTTTCCTGTCTTGTTAAATCTCTTTCTGCTGATGATGGATGAGCTATCACAGGATACACAGAACCTGATACTCTTTTCCAGACGAGGCAGTTAGCAGTTAAATACAGGGTTTGAGTGAATCAAGCTGGATTCACACAAGAGTAATAAAGTGCTCACTTAAAACTTGGTCTCTGCCTTAGGGCTTTCATAATCTTGTAGCAACTGGTTCAAATTTGCAGAGTATTTTGGAGGCCATATTATTATTCAGGAACTTTGTGGGGAGGAAGCTTTTTGTATTTGCCTCCAATAGTAAAATTCTGGGAATATTCTATACAATTTGGCTGAAGTTTCTCAATTTTACCATAAGTGGCTAGTCAGAAGTGGCATAGGTGAATAATACTGATTTGTAGTTTCAAAGGTTTGTTTCAGTATAAAGTCTGCATGGGCATTAAACCTTTGCTGTACTCTATGGTAGTCACAGCTGTCCTCTATTTGAGGTCTATTTTCTTTTTATGTACACACAATACACATACCATTGTGAAACTATATCATTCCTTAAGCATTTCAATAAGTTTCACATACCAAACATTTTTCAATGTCTTACTGCACTCTGATCTCTCTCCACCACAACTTCATCCAACAGTACAGGAATTTTCAGAAAACAACCACTTTCAAAATAACCAATTATTGATTTTAGTTCTATATATGGAATACCTTTTTCGAGGCATCATTAATACACATGGAAACAAAAGTCATATAGACACTAGACCTGGCTTAGAAGAGACAATACCTGTGAATAATTATATAATAAAGACCTATATGTAATATATATTTTTATACACACATGTGTAAATGTACTGGAGTACTGGCATAAGGCTCATTTTCTTCCTCCACAGCTCATTAAGGTGACCAGTATCAGAAATGATGCCTCCAAGCTCAAGTTTGCCAAATTAGACCTTTAAAACGTATAGTATTGCAATTTCAAGAAGAACTACCCAGTGAAAATGTGAGGGTAGCAAATTATTCTTTTTTCAACTGTCAGCAACAGATACCAGAAGTTTAAGGAGTTCTTCAGAGTGCTGGGGAGTGGTTCAGAAAACTCCACCTAAGTCAGCTCCTTGGCAGACAACATTATTTACTAGACTACTACTTTAAGTGGTTACAATTGACAGTAAAAGCACAGTCAGAATAAGAGCATGTCAGTTTTTAATTTCCACTTAGCACAAACAAAAGCAAAATATATTCATTTTAAAGTATAGCAGTGCAGTGAAAGAAAAAAAGAAGTGCTGTGCATCACCTACTTAACATCTGAAAGGACCTGGGAGGTTTTTCTTTCATAATTAAAAAAAAAAAAAAAAAAATCACAAAAAAACACATGTTTCTATGATAACAGATGTTGACTTACACCATCAAAACAGAGCTTAATTGTTCTGGTTTTACTATTCAGCAGCATGCAGTCCAAATGGAGCCAGAAAGCATAAAAGCATCCCCCCTTCAAAACCGTACGTTTTCTTAGACCCATTATAAGAAATAGTAATAAAGGAAGTCTAATATCTTGACAAATCCATAGTGAAAAAGATGGTTGACTTTGAATTATACTGGATTATATGCAAGCTAAGATACCATTATAAAAGACCGTTTATACACTTTTTGGCTTTACATTTTAAAGTAGCATGTGCTTGACTACACACCCCTGAAATAGGCAAGTATTCTGGGGAAGACAGCTTCACCTGAGTGCAGAAACACATGGAACGATAAAAGCAAGGAGAAAGCTCTTCTTCCTTCCTTTTCCCCTTCAGGTCCTACCCCTCCCGAGTCAAGCACCCAGCCAGCTCGGAACAGAAGCATCCACCAGGCACACTGCAAAGAGCGGCGCCCGGCCGTTTCACACCGCGCTCCCCCCAGCCCGCTCCCTGCCCTGCAGGCTCTGCGGCGTGATTTGGCCGACTCTGACCCTCAGCTTCAAAGCCTTGTAGTGCACAGAGTTCCCTGAGAGGCAAAAGCTCTCCCTAAATATTTTGAGGTGAGTAATAGATATTTTTGTAAGTTCTTCTTGCTTTCAGTCAGAAAAAAACCCCAAAAAACAAGGTGGACTTTTTACCTTTTCTAGCCACAGTTTTGTGGGGAAAAAAAAAAAAAAATCAGCACCTTCTATCTATTTTCTGTTTCTATATTTCCAGGTTTTTTTTGCAAGGAAGCTAAGCATGCAGTTCCTGGGGGCTCTTCCATGAAATCAGAAAACCGAACACACTGTATGTGTTTGCTTATGCATGAAGGACTGATAAGGTTCTGTGCAAGGTAGCCCTCTGACAAGATTCTCGCAGTGCCAGTTCGGCACTGAAAACTTTACTTCTGAAAAGTTAACAGCTCTGAAAACAAAAAACTGAAGAACACCAATGAGTAAGACTCATTCCCCATGAATACTCAAGCCTACACAATATTTATACACTTGGTTGCTCATAAACCTGATGAAAGGAGATAAAAGAAGATACAAAGGAAAACAAGGAAGAATAACCTTGCAGTATTCAAGGATTTTTATAAGGCCTACACCCTTGCTGACATTTCAGGAATTTCTGACGATACAGAATTTTCTGACGTGAAAGCAATTTCTTATTAGGACTTTTCATCAAGCCATTGTGGGCTGCAGTTACCGCAAAATTGTTTTCTACTCCTTGCGTGTTATTCCATGGTGATTGACATGATTGCCAGACAAAGCATTTACATGTGTTAAGTGTACATTGCATAAAATCTCTCAGTGGGCACCCATTACTTCAGTTCTCTAGTGCTTACTTCACATGTTTGTATATTATACATACACAAGTATAAGCATATGCTGCAAAAGACATAACCTGAATTTCTTATCACTGCATATTACAGGACGATAAACTGTACAGTTCCTGGTCAAAGTAGTTACATGAGCTGTCTACACAGACAACCCTTTAAAAAAAAAAAGTAGCTTGAGTTCTAGAAACAAGCATCTCAAAATTTGTCATCTCAAGCTGACTTTCTATTACACGTTATGAAGGCAAGCAATTTTCCAGCGTTGAAAAAATCTTCTTTCCTCATGCTTCTATGTGGCCAGTAAATCGGCCACAAGCTTTTCTTTTCTAAGTTGGAAGTAGCAAAGTTACAAAAAATAAACACATCAGGTATTTTAAAATAAAAGGTCATGGCAAATGTTAGTTTGCAACATGGCTGCAGAGCCTGGAATCAATTTGATATTTGAAAATTCCTGTTACTCACTACACCATTCCTGGTCTCCAGGAGGCTTGGGGTGGGCGGACAAGAAGGGAAGAGAGCTAATTGAAAGCAGTACAACTCCGCCTGTGAGAAGTCAAGCAGCAGAAACTATTTGCCTGTCTGACTTTAACGTGAACAAAACCTAATCCAGAGATGATCTTACTGAGGACCCAAACGCTCACTACACAGCATCATGCCGAGTGCCAAAATCCTGAGAGCTGACCTCCTCCTCTTATGTGGTCAGAGCTCAAGAACTATATCGAAGTTTTAGATAAACACTTTTATGTCTTTTGTCTATGAGAATTACAATGTCATTTATGAAATCTGAAGGCAGAATAAGCTTCTGTGTATGTAGAATATGTCCGGAAACAGGTAAGTCTATAAACAAAGCAAAGGACATTAGGTTGTTTTGCTGTATGTGTAATATTTATTAATGAGCATGTATTAATATGCAATTATCCTCTTGAGAAAGCAGGGGCAATTTATGTTGTATAATTAGGAGTCATTTATTATGTACCTGCAGAGCCTGCCAAGGACAGACTATCAGCTAAGCAGCTCTACACCTGACTTCAGTCACAGTGTGACTCATTAAGACATGTAGAAAGTAGTAGAAGGCCATAGCAATGCTGCACATCACTTAATTCCTGCCTTTAAGGTAGAGTATGGTAAGTAAGTGCTTACTGGAATTTCCAGTGGAAATCGAGGCATTCACTCCTTGGCAGAGCCACAGACTTTTCTTGGTTCTGCAGTTCCACAGGAGTTCAGGAAGAACTCAAAGGAATAGACATGATATGAACGGATGCTCCTCCTGATCATAGTGTATTTTTGTTATTGTTCATGAAGCAACACCAGTGCTCAGAATTCCTTCATTCTATAATGAATACTCTAATTACATGCCACATCTGATTCATAACATTATAACATGCAGAAAAATCAGTTCTGGAGTTGTATTCCAGTCCTGTAGCAGAATAAGAGGAAACTTGCGAAGACACAGAACCTTGTGTTGATAATTGGATTTTCAGAATCACTAAGCATTATTCTTAAGCAGCTCTGCCTGAATCAGTAATTAAGCAACTGTTGAAAAACAATCTCCCTTTGATTTGAGCACGTGATATTCAGTAAACAAACTGCAAACTTCAAGTCTACCGTTCATACCTGGGTTTACCCATTTCGCTTTTGCAATAGCAACTGTTCCAACTTGAAGGGCATTTGCACTAACTTGAATTTCCAACCTTACTGTTGCAAATTGTGTCAAGAGCTTGGGGTTACTCATCTGCATAATCCATTTTTCAAGTGGAAACACTCAACCTACAATAACAAGCTCATTCCCTAGTCTACACTTTGTCCTTATTTCTGGGCAGGTCGCAACATAGCTAGATTGGCAAGAAATAAAAAACGAACAGGGAGATCCTTGGCTAGACTGCTGTACTAGTGTTCATTTTCCTTCAGTCATACCTTGTTTTGGTAGCATGCCATTTCTTACCGGTACGTAATAACATGCAAAATTTCTGTATAGTTTTTTGCTGCAGCTGCGTGAAGAATTATTTACTAATGCCTGTTACCATTGCATAGGGTTTTTTTTAATCTCCTGTACACACCCCTCATCTTTTTTTGTGTGTGTGCATTTGGCCTTTCAGGATTTTCTGGCAAAATACATGCAAGCAGAGCAGTATGGTAATTACAACTGTAATCATTAAAAATAAATGCAAATTTTCAGTTTTTCAATCTCAGACTTCAAAACTCCACAAAATCCAGTTTTCTTTCTCTTTCAGAGGTGTAATGAAAAGCTAAGTCTCCAAAGGAAGTAAAAACTTCATGTGAAAAAAATCTTGATCAAAACAGTGATTTTCTATAAAAAATAATTTCTAGTGAAAACTTTCAACACATCTTAACTTTTCTTGGATGCTAAGTACAGAAAGGATGCTGCGGCATTTTACAGGAAAAATAAATGAGACACAGACTTGTTATCAAAACCTCAACATTTTTAATCCAGATGTTTTTAATTCAGGCATAGCAACAAGCAGGAAGAGAGAAAAATGGGGAAGAGAAAACAGAAAGATTTAAAGTAGTAAGAGCACATGGATCTTCTAGACAACAAGACAAAAATAATTTAAATTAGATGGGATAAGTAGTTTGGTGAAAACATAAAACAGGGATATCTACAATAAGCTAAATACTCATTTCCACATTAATGTTCGTCCATTCATGAAAACACAGAACGTCAACTAAAGAAGACACCACTTGGAGGATCTTATATTTCATTCAGACTAAAGCACTTCATTCCACTCTAGATATTTAAAGAATTCCCAAAGTGACAGGGAGTACAACTTTAGCACCTTACAGAATATAAACTTAAGGAGTCAGAGGCTGCTTTAACACAGATATTTAGCTAGACATTTTCTGTGAAAACATTTCTAGAGGAAGAGTCTGTTGAGAGATATTACTGAAGAACAGTATCAGGAGTAAGTAATAATCCTTTGAAGAAATCCAGGTCTGCTGTGTTATTACAAAAGCAGATAAATAACCATTGCAATTTATTTTTTAATCACCACCCTGGTTTCTACTTACATTGCTAAATAAATTACTTATTGACTGTCAGTGCCAATACAACTTCTGCAGGTCAGTCTGTATGTTGGATTAGCTCTTCCCATATCCATGTCAATTATGGCTAAAAGCAGAGAGCTAATGACAAGAAATTAAAGCTATTTCTAGAAAAGCAGAATATATAGTTTGTGTCACTCATGAAGCTATTGTCACCCCGCTCTGGCACTTAGAAAGCTGACTATTCTCTGTTAAAACAACATATAAAGACAGAATAGACAGAATAAAATTGACATATATAATTATTGCTGTAGGCAGTACTATATAGGAAGCTCACCGTACCGGTTTGGATTTGGCCTTCCAAATGTCCTTGGCTGCTTAGTGCTCTTTTCAGAGCCAAACCATGGGCATTCTTGGCTTCAGTTAAATTTGTACTAGCCCAGCACATCCCAGTCTTCAGTTCCCTCGACACTGAGTTTTCTTTGTAAACCATGAGGAAAACAGGATATCTGCAAATATAAAAAAAAAAAAAAATAAATCACAGCATCTTATTGTGAGCTTGCAGTACATGTGTCATTTCTTTATGGACACAATCCAATATGCTTACCCATTTTCCAAATCTAGGTAAGAATAGAAACAAATTAAGTGTCTTTGTCAAAAGAAGAGGTTACTGGCTATATATGAAAACCGATTTTAATCTCTGTGAGCTTAGCTTATAAGGAACCTATTTGGAATCATTTGAAGAGTTTCCAGGAGGTAAATCTCTTAAAATGCATTGTAATCGTATATGTACATTGCAGTCAGAGCATACATGATAACGCTGAGGGAATTTTCTGCAGCTATTACAGCGAAGCTATTGCATCTCTCTGAGGACAAAGATTTTAGATAAATTATAAAAATCCTATATACAGATTTGCCAGAAGTACTGTCGTGCTTCCTATCATCAAACAGGGACATGGATCCATGATAGTACTGTGATTTACGAATACTTTGCATTAGATAATTTCTTAATAGCTCATTCCTACCAACAGATCTGGCTATGAACACACAAAGAATTATTACATCTGACTAATAATAACTAAGAACCTCTTAAGGATGAGACTCTTCCTGTCTTAAACAATCGTAGCTTTATGGGATTAACTGTTCTCTGGAGTTTCCTATCCTTAAACTGGTTAAAGGGAGAGTCCAGTTAAACAACTTCAGATATACCAAATAACTTTCTAGAAAGCTAAATGAAGTCCCCAAGTCCTTTGCAAAGTCTCATTCATTACAAAACAGAGCATAACCAAGGCTGCAGAGAATTGAAGAATGCTGCTTTGCTCTCCACCATCTTTATAGCATGATATATGCTCATTATTTGTGTTAAAAGTACTGTGAGGGACACTACGCGTCCCTCTGGGAATCCACCCTTGACAATATGAGATATCCATTGTCTTAAATGGATTATCTTAAATGGATTAAGGAAAAGGGGACACCCAATCTGAAATTTCAGGACAAAAACTTTAGAAGCTCTATTAGGAATACTTACCATATTTAAAGTCAAACTACAAAGTTATATTCGGTCCTCCCTATTTTGAAGTGTTAACTACATTTCCCTCAACTTCAATGAAAACACAATTCCTCCGCAACACACCACTGTCTGGCACAAAGTTAGTCTGCGTGTCACCATCTAGTTACAACTCAGACTGATTTCAGAAAACACAGTTCTTATCCAAATTTGGGATACAAAACTCAATTGTTTTGCATAGAGGAAAGTTTGTAGAATCAATGGCAACAACAAAGGACTGAAAGCATCATACAGTTACATCCTGCTGTTTATACACATTATATACTTGAATAAAATCCTCACTGTTCACTTTCCCAACACTCAGTAGTCTCTGAAGATGAGACAAATGGCACAATTTTAAGATGGGTACAGTATAAGATAACTGTAGAGCAAAGCTAGAAAGTGTAAGTTGAATATGAGACAACTCTGCAGACAGAGACTTCACTAATCATTTGCTAGTTGTCTATACCACTTCCCCTCCTTCTAGAGCAGCTGTAGAAAGACCAAGTCCTATATGATCACCCATGAAGAATTATTAGG
The DNA here is from genome assembly GCF_000687285.1 of Phaethon lepturus. Taxonomy (NCBI): domain Eukaryota; kingdom Metazoa; phylum Chordata; class Aves; order Phaethontiformes; family Phaethontidae; genus Phaethon; species Phaethon lepturus. The sequence continues at coordinate 87,219 of NW_010526729.1, forward strand.
CTGTTCTCCTCCTCCAGTGTAGTGCATAGGCAAGAAGAGTAACAAACAATTATAGCTAATTTGAGGAGATGACAAAACTGAGATCACCAGCACATACATAAAAATCTGTTTCATTAACAAAAAATGGTAACTCTTTCATGCTGTCCCAGGTGTTGCCTACATCTACATATGAAATACATTACTTTCATTGTCCTTTGTATTAAGAAGCATTTACTGATAAAAAGCCTAGTGATATATTTCACGTTTATTTGCAGATTCCATAAAATCCTGTTATTAATTAATTTAAAAAAATCACACTGAGAAAGACGGGGGGGGGGGGGGAGTAGGTGTTCCCCAAAGTTTATTAAGTTTTTCTTATGTATAAAATATATCAACAAAACGTAACTTTTGAATCTTCCTTTCCAGAACACATCGAGTAGAGCTAACAAAAGCACAGGGAAGGGCTACCTGGATGACCAGTGACATGGAGCAACTCACCCACCAGAAATTATTACATATACATGGACTCTCTTTTTGAGCCTGAAACAATTTTCATAAAGGTGTATAATATTACTAGCACATGTCAATGTTAACAGGGAATGAACATTCACTATGTTTCCCGTTACAAGAATTACTGAATAGCAACCAAAAACAGCAGTGGTCAGGTTTAAGCTTTCCAGGACATAATACTCTGTTTACTACAGAGCGTCTTAGATTTAAGAGGATGCTTAATTGGTTTCAATTATACTGTGATTGTTCTGACCCTGTAGTTCAAACAAGGGTTTGTTTTACATATGGAACTAGTGTGACTTTCCAAAATGCTAACAGAGCATCTTTAGCCACCCACATTCTTAAGCCTGTATTAATCAGATCTACCAGACTCAGAAAAGTTTTCATTTGTAATCTAAGCTCTCCAGGACATAAAAATACTCTGTTTACTACATAGGATCTTAGACACAAGAGGATAAACCAACTATGTTGTGATGGATCTGACCCTGCAGTTCAAATAAGGGTCAGACGTAGCATTTAACTTGCATTTATTGGATTTACCCCCCAGCCTCCAACCTTTGTTTAGGCAGATATTAAGCGTACATAGATGCAATTCTATCAAGACTGTCGCCTTTCAGAATCCAACTCATTGAACCCATTACAGAGTTTTTTCTCCTTGGAGATCCAGTCAAGAATAGATACAAAAGTAGTCTGCCAGATTTTTCACACCTCCAAAGAGCTGTGCCTATTTGTCAACTTGTCTACTTTTGTGTCACTGCTACATTACAGGGACTGGTAAAGATTGCAGCTTGCGGATTGAAACTGCCAGGGTAGTCCTAGTGGTCCTGCAGGTTTCTAGAAAGAGAGGCTCTTAAGCTAACACTGTTAAGTTCATAATTGTCATAATTTTTTGGAACCAAAATTCAGATAAAAATGAATAGCAAAAGTTTCCGTGTTGGAATGTCAATGGATTAATCTACAGTACTGATAATGAGGTATTTGTATTCTGGTATGGCAATTTTTTGCTGTTGTGCTGTTTGTCACTTGTATGTAGCTAGAGGGAATCTCAATCTATGAAGCTTTCTGTCTAAATAAATGTAAGATGTTGGCTGTAAATAAAGGAGGTACAGAGACGGTTCATTAGTATGTAACTGGCAGAATCAGAATCAAGGTATTCTATTTCCAGAAGATCGTATTCAGTATAGTATTAATTGAACCACAAAATAAAACTCACTGTATTGGTTCCAAACAATGTGTTTATATATAATATATTACTATGCATAATGAGTCACGATGAACATGACTGTCTGTGTTAAACCTTTTCCCACTAACTCCATGAAATACCATTGTGCCAGTATCCAAAACCACAAAGCTTGGGACAAGAAAGTTCTTTGCTTTTTCTTTCATCAGCGAAAGCATTCTTTCACGCCTACTTTCTGATGCTGCAAGGTGCTGTCTTCCAGTCTACAAAGACATGAAATATACTACAGGAACTATAAATATCTCCCTCATGTATGCAGAAAACTAATTTCCTATATTGCTTGCTCCAATCAACTCTCTGCTTTTCATTAAGCACAGTATACAATTCAAAAATACATTTGGGATACAAGTCTGAGAATTTTCTGAAAGACTCTCAAGCGGCTGAACAGTAAGCCAGCTAACCTTGCACTCAAGCAGAGAGATTTCTAAGAACTATTTGGCATCAAACAATTAAATCGATTAAATAATTTGAATTCAAGCCCAGTTACAACTGTTAAACTCCAGACTCAGAACGTATATGCAGCACTGGAACTTAAAACTAGTGAAGGACATGGGAATAAAGCAATTTCCTAATCTCTTTCCTTCCCAATGGCCACACAGACATTTTTACATTGGCACAAACATCTTTACAGGCAGTTTACCCCTCTATTTCTTTAAGTGTTTGTCAAACTATTTCTAGTACATCGCTGTTCTTTGCACTACAGCAGCACCCAAGAACCCTGTCACCAAGGAGGGCAGCTTTGAACAACCCTGACTTGGACAGTTCATGTTCTGAAGAGCTCATGTGCACAGAAAACCAATCTCCAAGCATAGCATCTGCTACATAAAAGAAACATGTTTTTAATTTAAGCAGTTTGGATTTTAAAAACCCATTATACTTACTTGTTTGCAAATAGTGTTGGCTGATGAATGGCATCTGTACAATTGATAAATGCTAATATGACCTTATTTCTGCACGTTTGACAAACTATCAGACAGTGATGTTAAAAATGGGATGTTACATATTTTGAGAACTGACCAGAGAACAGAAGTTCTTCTAAGTTGTCTTTAAAGCTTTTACAGCTTAATCTCCATTTCCATTCACAATTAAGACAGGGGAGTGGAATGAAGGGAGAAATCTTCCAAATATTTTGGCAATACAGTTTGGTCAAAGTGTCTTTTTTCTTTAAAAAAAAAAAAAAGGGGGGGCTGAATCAGGTTTTTGCTTTAGCTAGAATATAACCACCCAAATCTACGATTCAAAAATACTTCCTTTCCATTTCTTCCAAGACTGAAACTCTTAATTTCTTCTCACACATTTATGTACTGGCCAAAAAATTACAATATTTTGCATTAAGATTCTAAACAACAAATTAAATTCTTAAGCTCTCACGAAGCCTGAACCCAATTAATACAGGATTTAGGTAGCATGTACATGTTTACAATAGTATTTTCTGGGCTGTGCCTTCTCTAAATTGAAGAGCTTATACCTTAAACCCCTCTCCCATCTATGGCAGTATAGCTCCAGTCTTCAAGATAACTACGTGGAGTCTAGCAGCATTTGCTGGGGCCAATATTAGTTCACCTACATATAAAGATTAATTAAACTAATTAGAAGTTTATTTTTATAGGAATACTTAGGTAAGCAATTAATTGTTTTTTAGGTAGTACTGGACCATAGCTCCCATTTCCTGCATGGTTGTGATTAAGGTGGCTGGGTATTAAGAAAGGGATCCTATTTTGTGAAATAATTCATGGTTACCTAACCTTTACATTTTGTTAAATACAGCAAATATAACTAAACATAACAACTGTCAGCAAAATATTAGAAGCTCCAAGTAGATACATTTGGAACATTCTCTAAAACCCTAGAATGGTTTCAGAAGACTGTAGTCCTTATCAGCAGACACTGTTTTCCAGTTCATGAATACAAAGCAGACAAAGAAAGCAAGGCTAGAGGTAGGATTTCCTACCTCTTGACCTTTTTCAGATAGTGAAAAATAAGGGATAGGCATGGGGTTACAATAAAACTAACCATACCCCCTTTAATCATGCAGACTGATGAAGATTCGTAGATGATCTCATTTACAGTACCAGTTCAAGATCTGAAGCTTCTTTATTTTAAAGAGAATTTTTTTCTCCTGTTATTTTGGCTTATATCCTGAAGTGGACAGAGCTATCAAACCACCTCACAGCTTATTCAGTAGCTTACAGAAAATATTTTTTAATTACAAAAATGGGCAAAAGATTTTTTTTCTTCTTTAGAATCAAATGTAGAGACTTTGACCTATAGCATACAGGCATACCCACATACATACAAGAAGTGTTTTCCATAAAAGTATTCAAATTGAATGCCTTTCAGATAAAAGTATTTCTTTATGAGTTTCTAACTACTTTAAAAAGTAAAAATAATAAAAAATTATATCTGCAGATGATACATACACTGCCTTCCACTGAACGTTGAAGTCTTATTACAACTGGACAGAGAAACTGCAAGTTTTCTTTTAACACAAATTCCTTCCCTTAGCAGTTTTTTCTGTCTCTGTGGTCATGTTATTTTAAGACACTTTCATCTGACCATTCAATATTTTCCACCACTGACTAGGTGATGAATAGACTTGCCACCTGGCTCAGTTTCCCATCCCTTCTCCCAGTTTGAATATTTCTTTAGACATAAAAGCCAAAGGAAATGGAAAAACTGCCAAAGGTATTTTTTAATGCCTTCAACAAACAAAAATAAAATTTAAAAAAATTCTGTATGGACATGAAAGTCAAGACCCTCTCTGGGTCCATCTGTTACCTCCTCCCTTGCAAAAAGTAATTACTACATTTCAGCCAAAATTAATCTCAGCAGAATTTTAAGGAAAAATATTATTAATTCTCAAACCATTGAGTTGCTTCTTCAGGAATCTATTCTGTCTCACTGAATCCTTTTCACATATTTTAGTGCTTTCTCAGCTTCCTGTATGCAATCTTTCCTTTCCCTCTTTTCTACTTCACTTTTTTCTCTCAATATCCTTGCTAAAATAATGAGCCTCTTCTGCTATTCCTATATTTCAAGATGCTGCAGCGCCTGTCTACTGTAGCTCCATCACTGCTTTATTTCACCCTCTTTTTACTTTAACTTCCAACTCTGCTTTTGCATTATCTCTCCAGGTCATTCTAACACATACGTATTCAAGATAACACTAAAATACGAGATTCCCATTGTTAACTCCCTTTTAATAGCTCATCTTCCTCTTTAGCACCTAGCATACTTTATTATTTTAATAGTTCTAGGATACATCTGCTACCAACCAAACACAATGACAGTCTCCACTGTCTACTCAAGGTTGACAGAATTTTCACAGCTCCCTAGAGAAAAGTTTGCACTTCCTGAGGATGCTTTTCCAGTGTAACTACAGCATCTCCCGCACACCTGAGTCAGGAGTCACAGCTGCTGTGAGTTGCTATTCAGTTCCCAGTGGGAACCCCAGGACTGATTCTCCACAAGCAAAGCACAAGTGCAAACCTTGTAGTACACCCTGCGACAAACCTATGTAAAGCAAGTATGCAGTGGGATTGGATAGCCTTTCACAAAGTCCTTTCACTGTTACACTACAGCGAATTCAAAGCAAAGCTCAATTAGACTAACTAGAACAAACCCAGATCTTAAGGAAAACTTTCCATAGGTTTGTGGTTGGAGGAGGATAACTTTCAAATTGAGTTTTCAGTGAAAAATCATGTACATTATCTGCCCCCTCATACCACATCCCCCTGCTCCCCCCCACCCCAATATTTAAAAAAAACCAAAACCAACCAATGTTATTAATTCAGGTAGGGAAAAAAAAATCCCACCTCCAACTTCTAGATCTTGAAAATGTCCCTGTAATGCTTCATGGAAGCTCTTACCTAGTGATATCAGACCATCAGCTTCCTCAAAGGGAATGCATCTGCTGTGATCAGTTCTGCAGAAAGGGATGACTGTGGGAAAAAGACATCCTAGTTTCCTTAGGAAAACTAGCACCCATCTTCAGCTCCATCTTAACAGCTTTTCCATTGTACAACTAGTGTAGCTGGACCATGAAAAGGAGCTTGCATTGTCCTGAGAACATTGCAATGATTATACTCAAATACCAAACCATTACAGAACCTCCTGCAAGCTTCATACAAAAGCTGCAGGGAAAGGCATGGGAAAAAGGACCTAGTTAATGTGCCTCTTGGATTTTCAGATCTCTGCCTGCTTATTCCAAGTCTCTAAGGCTGAAGGAGTTGGCACAAACTGAAACAAAGTTTAGTCTGCTCCAAGTAAGAGCTGCTGAATGCTCAATCTGGAAGAAGATTGCCTGTAGCTTGGCCCAAAGAGATACCTGGTCTGTATCTGAAGATACTCTAGATACTCAATAGCCACCATTTTACCTTCACTGCCTTGTTTACTCCTCCAGAACTACATTACACCTGCACACAGGCCTGCCCTTAATTCTGAAATAGATCTAGACAAAGTAAACTCAAACCTTCTTTATACAATTTTTTTCACTGAGGCATAAAGTTTAAGGATTCCCCCCCCGCCCCGAGAAAGGTTAACACAGTTTAGTGCTGAAGAGTCTCCAACACAAGAAAGTCTCTCCCTTCTGTTGTAGTATGATATAGCTAGAATGTCACAATTTTCACTCTTCATCATAGTCTAGTGCTACTCCTCTAATGAGTTTCCTTTCTCAAAGTAACAAGTCCTTTTACACCAAGGATTTCAACTCAAGTATGACCTGAATAAACTTTAAGGAAAAAAAAATTAAACAGCTTGTTTTGGTAAGGAAACACAGATTTTTAGCTATTTAAATCTTGTTTTTAAAATGGTAGGAGGGTGAAATTTGGCTTATTCAGTAAGCTAGAGTTCTGGAAAGTGGAAATTACAATCGTTCTCCATGTCCATGAGGTAGAAGTAGAGAGTAATTTTATGACAACTTTTGGTTTTTAATTGGACTACACTCTTATCTATAATAATACTCAATCTACTAAATAAAATGTGTTCTGTAAGATGGTTACCTGACTCACGCACAGATTAAATCATAACATCAGATGTTCCCACAGATCTGGGTGGCAACCATTGATCAACAGCAAGCTGGTAAGCACACCATCACGCCTAGGTTACCCAGGTGTAAGCATCTGTGAGGGTTTGGTAGCAAATAGTCTGTGTTTGCATCTCTGTAGAAAAGCTTTCTGAAAGTTCAACTCCAGCTTGCACTGAATGCTTGGGTATACCTCCTGTGTCACCAGTACCAGACAATACATACAAGCACTGAGTCCATTTTACTAAGATAACTTAGGGGGCAATTAAAGTCAGAGGAAGAAAGAAAAACATAAGCTTCAGAAATCCACTGCTCAAGTCAGCAATATCATGGCTACCTGTGAAGAACTTCCCATTCCATTGTCTGGGGCATCCTGCATTTCAGGTTCCTCTTTTGCTTGTTAACACAAGACCTGCCTCCTGTTTTTCTGCAAGGATTTTATAACTTAACTCAAGAGTAACAACTACGGCTTCACTGCCCAGTAGCAGTGGTCCCTCACTAGAGCTCTTGAGCATCATTCACCTCTGGGCTGTCTCTCTGCCATCATTTCTTGCTCAGAAGGGCTCTTTGTTGCTTTGTCTTTACCAATTTACAAAAAGATCGGTGATGTATATCATACTGAAGACATTCCTTGATATCAGAGGTATCCTGCAACCAAAAGGTAAGCAAAAATTTTCCACCAAACTGATTTTCCTATTCAGACCACATCTTTTGGCTAAAGGGATTCGTGACCCTACCAACATTTGGTGCAGTTTCCTCTCTCAGGCATCTCTATGTTTGTGTACATTCGTGTCTTGTTCTAGGAAACCAGGTTTGAGCAGTTTAGTCATAAATCACAACATGCAATTCAAAGTATTCTACAAGCAATCATAAATACTATAATTAAAATACAATTACTGCCAAACCTGAATTTTGTTCTTTCATTCTTCATCCAGTTTCCCTAGTTTTGAACACAGGGCAAATTTCATGGGCTTTTCAATTAAGTAAGCATTTGTATGTATGTTTATATTCAAAAGTACCAGTAAAAGGAGTCAAAATTTTGTAGAAATACAGAGTCACAAAGATAAGATGTAGGAGGAAGAAAAAGTGGGAAAAAACTGAATAACCTCAAGGCAACTTCTACAGTTATAAAAATGCTTTGTAGTTTTATTAAATTCCACTACTTAAGAAAGATCCACCGTCTGTTTTCTGTAAAAACTGTATGCAACTTAACAATATATCAGACAGCAATTCAGTTAGCAAATGTGCCTACAGCATTTTGCTTTAGAAACATGTTAGGAGAAATGTAATGTGCCAGATGAATGCAGATATACCAGCCAGTCTCACCTAACATATTTGGTCTCACCTAATATGCTTGAAATACTTTTTCAGAGTCAACAGTATGTTTAGAGGGTGGATTTTTAAAGTCTAAACAAAAGCCTTATGAACACATAAGATTTGGTCACATAACAAATAAACTGCAACACCCAAACAGCGCTAAGATCAGGACAAATCTTCTCTTTAGCCACTATGGCACACAATGAATGTTATCCTCTTAATTTAGAGTGCTCTCTTTTAGTTCAGAAATTCCTGCACTTAACATAGTTTTATACTAGAGTTCAGGTTGCAAGGCAGCGGTGCAGAAAGAAAGGGGAGAACTACCTCCTGCCATTGTTACAAACAATGGACGCTTATGTACGGTTTTTTGGCAGCCGTTAATATAGTGGCTATTTACCAAGAGAGCGCAAACATACCACCTAGGCAGAAGAACATTTGTTTTCACTATACGACAGATATGGAGAGTTTCATTTGTCCATTTTCACAGGCATAGGCTTGCAAATATAGCTTTAATACCAATTTGAGAAACTAAGCCAAAAATGAAGAATGCACAGCAATTATGACAAAAATTAACAAGCACTATGTATAGATCTAGTATATCAATGGAAGTAAACTGGCTGATTTCCAGAGACTCTTTTTCTTTTACAATCACCTCTTGAGACTTTCAAGAGGACAAATACGCGACAAATGTGTAGAAAATTCAGAAGCAAAATTTGTTAGAAAAAGATTGCCAAAAAGTGAACTTTGTAGAGGAAGAAAGGTGATGGTGAACAGTATCAGAGTTAGAACTTACAATTAGCACCCTAAGAAAATACCACCTTTTAAATTTTTTTCACTGCCCAATTTTATAATGCAACTCCTAAAATAGCATGTATGCTGAAAGTATTTAGTTTATAACCAAACATTGTATTATTATTACACTCAAAGGATTTTGAAACACCTGAAAAACTCCTCTAACTCCTCCGAATAGCACTTACTGTTAAAATCACATGTCACTGGTTCTGTTACATTACTGCAGCCCCTTGATTGGTTCCAGTTCTATTAAAGTAATCCCAGCAGAAGAAAGCCTGTACACTTCAAACTACAGAGGGGTTTGAAGTGATTAAAGGATTTCCTCATGTTCCTGCAGAGTATTTAAAACAACAAAAACCCCCATACGTTTCAATTCCAATCTCTTTAGCACTCACACAAGTACGCGCAAACAGTAATGGGTAAGTCGGGAAATTATTTTGATGACAAAACGCCAAACATTCTCTAAACAAAAGTTAAGATTATAAAGAGAAAAAGATTTCAGGAGACTACATTCACAGTCTTATGCAAAGTGATAGTTTATGTGCAAGCCTGTATGCTTCAGAAATCAGTATATAACAGCAGTGATTTTGATTTATGAAACAGTTTTCTTCCAGCATACATGGCACAGATTGATAATGAGTATCTTGCAAGAACACTCAAAGATCATATCTAGAGCTTTAGCACACAGCTGCAACAGGTGAATTCCCAGGGTTCCACAGATGGGTTTTTTTTAATATCCATCCAAATATAGGATATCAAACTCTTCCCCATAAACAAAAAGCTTTCTTAAAAATCCACTTAGTAAACCTGTTTAATAAACAGATTAAAAAGTGCATATAAAAGCACATACAACTGTTTCACTGTATGTTCAGAAAGGCAGAGTGAAAACCTAATCCAATTGTGTTTCATACATTAAGGATATGATAAAAAAACACCAAACATTTACAGGCACGAATATCACCCATTTAGTCTACACAACTAACACACTTTATTAACTGATCGCATAGATGTTTTATGCTCAGGCACATCTAAACATTCGTTTTGTGCACTACAAGGAAGCCTGAATCATTGAAAACATTAGCCAGAGATCAAAAATTATCAGGACGCTATTTTTAAAGCGCAAAAGATTACATTAGGCTAGAGAATTAGTGCTGGAACAGCCAGATTTTAAGCAGCACCTAGATACCAGCTTTCACAAATTAAGATGCTTTCTCACATGCTTGGGCAGCCCAATAAGGGCACACAGCCTGCTGAGTCTACACATAACTAGAGTTGCTTAGGGCTGCTGCTCAAACGCTATCGCTTCAGGCACTTAAATATTCTGCTAGCTGCTATTCAACACTAATGTTACCACAGACTTCAACTGCTGTGACCAGAAACCCAGAAGTGCCGCACTTTTCACATTCTGGACACATGTGTCAGCTCTTGCAGGGAAGGGCCAGAGGCAGACCACCTGTATTGAGAGGGACCACACAAAGACATCAAGAGTCACATGGTATAAGCATGGGCATCCCCACTGGGGTGCTTTAGGTTCTCAGGATTTGGGAGATTGAAAAATAGAGCTGCAAAACAGTAACTAATTTACCAATTTTTGCTTCCAATGAAGGAAACTGGTTAATCTTTCCAGTGCCTAAATGGTTCTTGGATTCTCAGTCAGAGGGCAAGCAAGAAGAACAGAGACGGTGGAAGCCTGTAATGAGTGGAGTAAAACAGTCTAGATCTGTCCAGTGAAGGCAGCAGAAACAGCTCCCCACTCAGCTGGCTGGCTTCTTGGAAGCCCAGCTCTCCCCATGCTTTGCGTGAGGAACACTGGCACCTAATGAGATGAGTATCCACAGCCTCCACTAGCCAGCAGCAGGCACCTCCCCACATCATCATCTTCCATGAGCTGGGTTTGAGCACTCCAAAAGTTTCCGATAACTTCTATCTACTTTTTCCAGTACTTGAAATGCAGTGACATCTGCTCTTCCGTTTTCAAGTTACCCATCAGGAGCACAGAAGAAACTTTCCTCTTCTCCTCTTGAAGTTCTTATGTGAGAGTCTGGCAGACCACAACATGTTTCATGAGATGTTTTTATAGCCACTAATGCAATAGGACATCCATTTCAGGGAGACATCACTTCACAACAGATTCTGACAAAAATATCGTCTCTAGATATCATCACTGATGTAAAATGGGATCCAATGGCAAAAAGCATTACCATTAGTCTTACCGTAGCTTGCATTATGAAAATATTCCTAAAAAATTAGGCATTTCTGAGCAACTTAGTAGTTAATTCTGAACGCTAGTTAATGATGGACAGTTCACATAAAAATCCGTGATCCCAGAATTAAACAGACAAGGCAGAAATAAGTAAAACCACCTTTATAACTGAGACTTTGGATCCCTCAGAAGTTCTTCCCATATCCTTAAAGGTAATTAAGAAAAAAAAAGCCTGTGGATAGGTAAACAAAAAGGTCTGTAAACCCAGGCATGGAAACTGGACAGTACTGACTTCAAAAATCTGAAAATCTCTTACAACATCAGCACTTGGGCTAGGTTTGTTACAAAGTTTCTGCAGTGACTGGGAGTTGTTTCTGCTTTAAAATACTTCAACTTTTAACAATGTTTTAAAAAAAAATATCACTTTCAGAGATGTCTGTATTCTAACAAAGGATAAATAATCATCTTAACTACCAATCACACAATTTACATGAACAGATTCCTCAGAATTAGTTTTACAAGCCTAGGATTCATAATTTTGCAAGAAGTAGTGGGAAAGCGACATAAGACAGCTGAATTCTGAAGAGTGTGGATTAGAAAGGGAGCTTTTGAGTGGTTTGGGGTTTCTTTTTTTTTTTCCTACAAGGTATTTATTTTGAGATCTTCCATTTCTGCATGTGTGTTCCCTTGCAGAACTTAATGCACTGGCATCTGAATGCATAATGAATGTGTACAAAAACTTATAGTCCCTTGTCTGGGAACTTCAGCACAGAGGATCCAAATCAAGAAAAAATAATTCTCTAAATACAGAGATGCTACAGCAGTAAATTAAGCTTAAATCAAAAATAAATTAATTTTTAAAAAATTCCAGGATCGGTATGTGAATTTGCTCTGCACATGCAAATTACTGTTACTTTAATAATGGAAAAAAAAAAAATTTACTCAACCCACTCAGCTTCCATTTCCTGATAGAATTTCAGGGCAGGGCAGGGGGCCAGATCTTTAAGAGGGCAGTTACTTAAACAGTAGTACAATTTTTTTTCTTTCTCTGTAATTTAATGATCACCATTAAATACCAAATAATAACCAAATTACATCACCTCTACTAAATTTTTGCTGCAAGACAACAACACGAAGAATTCACAATAAAGCAACACCAAATGAATTTCAGGCATAAGGCTTCTTCTGCTGATCTCTTCTTCTAACTACTTACTTCTTATTGACAAGTTTCATTACATGAAACAGAGCTCTCAAAAAATTTGCTCCACTCTTCACTAGGCAAAGTTGGTGAAACTTCACGTAGGACACTCAAATTAAAAAGAGATTTACTAAGTTGCTTCGAATCAGTTTCTTGTCCAAATTCCTTTTCAAGCAACGCGCGTTTGCTCAGTGAAACAACCAATGTACCTCTCCCAAGTGGCACATTTGCTTATCTAAACTTCACCATCATTCCTCTCTAACTTGCAGCTGACAGGTTTCTCAAATTTCTGGTTGTTGTTTCTAGGAACTTTTATTAAATCTACTAGATCTTATTTACAGTTGCCACCCGTCCCTCGCCATTGCTGGAGGGCAGTGCCATCGCAAGCACAGACCCCGACGGCGCTCAGCCCGTTACGCTTGAGGCAGCCTGTCTGCATCCGCACGCAGATGCCCCTTGCTTTGGGGCGATGGATGCAGAGGTAGCGGGGAATGAACGCAGGCAAGATCAGCAACGGTCTGTATCCTGGATTTCAGGTTCTTCCTGTTGTCCATTTACCACGTCTTCAGTCATTCAGCTAACATACATTTCTCACATTTTTTTCCTGTTACTACAGCTGCTTTCCACAATGTTTGGCAAACAGACGAATTCTCACGCAACTCAGCCACACACACCTTGGGAACTAGGGCTACGCTTCTGCTACAGCTCACTGATGTGGTATTTATTCCAAGACCTAAAACCCATCAAAATTACATTCCAGGAATGTCTCAGGAAATCCCTACCACAGTCCGCAAAAATAGTCCATCCTTGTCTCAGAATATGAAGGTTACTGACACTTCCACATACATCTGTTTAGAAGTTTTAAACTATTACTGCATTTTACACAACTTCTGCGCTATTTTTAGACATTCTCAGTGTATCAATAAAAGCAGTAAGTTCCTTAAAAAGGAAAGTCAAAGGAAGACTTCTTTATGTATGGATCCAAAAGAACAATAGGAGTCTATCTCAAGCCAAGCTAAAAAAAAAAGTCTCATACTCAATTTTGTGTATTTCAACTTAATTCTATTTCTATTCTAAATAAAACAGTGTGCAACAGCACTGAATTTAGAAGTTTCATTTTCTTTAAAGCTTTTTTGTTTTTAAACCGTATCAGGAACAATTACAAAAACCTCTTTGATGGAAACCTTTGCACTGGGACAAACTCCGTTCTTCCTTTTCTGATGTTATCAAAACAGTCTGCATGTTACCTCAAAATACAAGGAACAAAATATTCTCCCAAGACTTTGCTTCACATTTTTACTCCAAGAGTATGAATTCACACACTTGAACAGACCGCTAGCAAGGGACCATCTGGAATTACATCCTGCATGCGGGGCATTCTAAAATTGCTGTGGGCAGAAGCGAGCGGGTGGTGAAGGAAACTAACACTAGCAGCCAGTTTTTGAGGGTGTTCCTGCACAGTGTGGCTGTGTTTTAAGTTGCCATTTTTGTAACAACTACAAGATCTAATAGACATAACATTACCTTTCCTTATTTAGAGAGGTTTGGAGACTCTCTCAGTATCTGAAAAGTTAAGAAAAAATGAGTTTCATATCCACTTCTTATTCAAGGTCGTGTAGCAACATCAGCGGTGATTACTTTGTCTCTACTTCTCTCTCTTTTTGCAGAGTCACTCATTCTATTAAAGTAGCCACTGCCATAAGGGTATGGCTATTGCTGAATCCAAATCTACCAGTGTTGGAATGCTGGACTAAAAAGAACTTCAAGAAACCATCTACCTCTGCTCTTTTACTTAAGCAGAATGCTAATCCATCCCTGACAATTTGTTTAGTCTTAATCTTTCCGAGGTTTCAGTCTTTCCTCATAGCTCATGTTTTCCAATGTGTTCATTACTGAAGTTCCTCTCTGGATTCTTGCCAGTTGGTCTACATTTCCTAAAATACAATTTTCTGCTGAGACTTCATAGTCACCACCAGAAGAGGAGGGATAATCAGTTCCTCCCCTCACATACGGTAGACTTTTAATTCTTCAATTATGTGTATTTGTTATGTCTTAACACCTAGCATAAGCCCAAATTCAAACTGCAAACTCTTTGCAATACTGTTGTTTCATATTGCTATTATTACTGGGAGAACTAATCATTCTGCATCTTCTAGTTCTTCTTTTCTACTCTGTCTCATTCTAAGCAGAAACCTTTGTGTCTGTATTTCAGTTTCATTTTCTGATTTCAGATCACCATTCTTGATTGTCTCGACCATTTTCATCCTGTCTTCCCAAGAGTTGCAACTCCTCCCAAATAAAGCTATCAAGTTCGATAGCATCTTTTCTGTTCCACCAGCCTAAATCATTAATGAAATCAGCAGAGAGTTGAGAATGCAGCCAGGTACCACCTTACCTAACATCCTCTCTCTTGGGTTGATATCTTAATCACTAAAACCTATTTTGGGGACCAATTTTTTCCAATCAAAAGTACACTACCATCCACATTTCCTTAATTTGGTTAGAAGAACACTGTCTTGTAGGAGTCTTGAAAGCCTTGTCAAATTCACAGTGGTGTTTCACAACAGCTTTAATTTGTCCATTGAATATACTATTCTGGCCAAAAAAAGGTACTATCAGATTTGTCAAAAACTTAAAAACTCATTAGGTCAAATCAGTGCCAGCTATTTTAATTTTTTTTTATTTTTCAAATACAAATAATTTTTTCCCATATGCATTTGTAAATCACAACTGCACTGTTCTGCTTTACTTTCTTCTTTCTTTCCTCACATTCTATGCTGCTACTACTGCTTCTTTGAGGGAAAAAAAAAAAGAAAAAACCAAAAAACCCAAACTTTTGACTTCATCCAGTTGTTTGGAACATCCATGCTCCATGTGTCCCCACTACCACCCACCACCAGAGACTGCTTCACATACTGAGCATTCAGCTACTATTAAGCAGCTCTTTCTCTGGCCTTAATGAAACTAAGTGGTCAAAGTTAAGTGTCATCTCTCTTTTAGCCTTTTTTGTTAAGGTCATAATGAAAACAAAAGTCAAATGCTTCAGCAGTCTTCTCTTCATATGCTTACATTTTCATGCTTTTCTTAAAGAAAAGCTTCAAGTTGTGAAACTTAAGTGATTTTTTTTTTTTTTTACACTACAAATTTGGAATACTATAGTCATATGCCAATCTTGTCCATTTTTTGTATAATTGCTACTGCAGTGCCCCTATACTTCAAAAGAGATTTTCACAATAATCAGGTTTCTGTCTTCTACATTAGTTGGTGCAATAAGCTAAATATCCAGACAGTTCTACCACACTTCCTTTACTGAAAGCATCCAGAATTGCCAGTCTATCCTTGTTTCCCTGCTGTTACACATTACTTTAATTAAGTGGAAAACATTCACGTCCTTGCTTCTGTGAATGGAACAAAACAGTAATCTAATTTCTGAAGAAGTACGATCGGTGCACTTGCACAAGGAGTACCTTCAATTACTAGATGCAACAGCCAGTCTAGCTATTTGTAAAGCACGTCCCTTTATCTCATCAGCTGAAGTTACAGTGGAGTAACATTCACAGCCTTCCCAAAATTTACGTGCTGGTGCAAGTGCTACTTTGCCTTGCTACAGGATGGACTTTGAAAACAGGAAAATAAGCACAGTGAAGGAGAACCCTTGGTGGGGGGCAGGGGAGGAACACCGAGGATTCTACAAAAAGGAAGAGGTTTTTTGTAAAGAAGATTCAGAACTGCTTTCATGTATTTGTAACCTTTGACTGCTTCTCTGAAAGCTGTTTATATATTAGTCCTCACAGGTTATCTAGTTTAAATTATCAGTACTTTACACAACTGTGACAACATTTGTATTTAGCAATGAACTATTATGTTAGCTTAAAATCTTCTGGTGTTAAAGACAGTAAGAAAAAAGATTGAGATGATTGCATTTCTGCATGTGATATGAATACTTTCTACATCAGGATGATAAAGAATTTTACATTCTGAACTCTGGGAAACCATCAAGCCTTCAGCAAGCCATTTTTGTCATTTTCTCACTTGACAAAAATATTAATTTACACATACCCTCATTTCTTAAACCCCACCCACCTCAATCTGACTGGTGTGTAAACATAAATGCAACTTTAGAAAATGGTTTGTGATCAAAGTGGCAACTACAGGCTTGTAAGCCTCACATTTATTTAGGCACATATTAGTATTAGACAGACATAAATTACAAAGGGTAGCATTTATTCCGGTGTGCACTAATTGTCTCTATTTAGAGAACACCTGCCTTGAAAACCTACTGAAGTTGCCTGCAGGGGTTATCACACAGCCGATAAAATGAAGAATTCAATAAATTTTCATTTAAGGGTAACTCTGTCAACTTAAATTTCCAAAAGACATTTAACAAGATCTCTCCCAAAGTCTTTTAAAGAAACTAAACAGACAAGGTGTAAGTGTATAACAC
Organism: Phaethon lepturus; assembly: GCF_000687285.1. Classification (NCBI taxonomy): domain Eukaryota; kingdom Metazoa; phylum Chordata; class Aves; order Phaethontiformes; family Phaethontidae; genus Phaethon; species Phaethon lepturus. The sequence continues at coordinate 103,925 of NW_010526729.1, forward strand.
TGACTAAAGACAAGAAACAGCATAGATGAAACCATCAGAGGTCTGTGTCATAGGAACTGTGCTGTTCAACTTACAAGTGACCTGGAAAAGGGAGTAAGCAATGAGGGGAGCAAATTTGCTGACAAAACAGAGGTATTTAAATAAGGTCGGGGGAATGGTAAACTGAGTAACTGCAGAAAGACTTTAGAATACTATGCGTCTGGACAATAAAATGGCATCAGAAGTTTAAATAAAAGTGTTTTGCATGGAATAAAACAATCCACAGATTCACCCACCAGACAAGCTCTAGAACACTGGGGTTACAGTAGATATTTTGATATAAACATCAACTCAATGCTTACAGCAGCAGTCAAAACAGAACATGAAACAGTAAGAAATTTAGAAAATTTTAGGAAGAAATAGGGGAAACACCTTAAAATCTCATTTTCGTTATATGATATAAATCTACAGTTTGCCCACAATTAGCATGATGTGAGCAGGTCTGGTCATCTCTCAAAATGTATTATAACTGGAAAAAGTTCAAAGAAGGGCAATGAGACTGAAACCAACCCCACAGAGGAGAAGTAAATGAGTAGGCTGGGCTTCTGCAGCCTAGAACAGGTGTAACTAACAGGAAGATGTAAGAGAGGTCCACAAAATCATGAGTGTTATGAAAAGGGTAAAAAAAAAGTATTGAGAGTTTACTTCTGTTGCAATATATAAATTGGGGTGTCAAATGAAGCCAAACAAGTGTCAGAGTGAAAATCACAAGTGGTTGTGTAGGCAGCAAGTGACAGACCTCAGGAATTCCTTGCCAAAGGCTACCGTGTGCATAAAAAGCTTACGTAGGTTAAAGGACAAGGCTGTGCAGTTTCATGAGAGAGATGACCATGGATCTACTTAATAGATAAAGCAGATAAGATTCAGAAAAACAAAAAACCTGAAAAATGAAGTGAAAATAGTTGGAGGCTGAAAGAGTACTTTAGAAAGAAAGTGTCTCGTTCTTACTTTCCATTGAGCATCCATTGCTAGCAACCGTGGGATACAAGGAACTGGGACAGGTGGCTCTCTGGTCTGAATCATTATGTTCTAAGATACAGGAAAAACCAAATAATTATTTGGGTTAGAGCTAAAAACCAATGTCTTCACATATCATGTCCTGACAAATACTGAGCAGAAGCACCAGAGGAGGACTAATTAGTCTAACAACTATCAGATACCTTTGTTACGATATCTAAACTAGTTTGTCATTTTTGGTAAGATGAATAGCTGTTATTTTGGCAGATTAACAGACATGGCATATACTTCTAATTCACCACGCAAAGTAACCTTGGTGCAGGTGATAAGGAATAGGTGAGAAAGGGACCTCAAAAGTATAACAGCACACATTTTTGCCCTCTCCAGATGGTATAGGCCATTTTCATAACCCTCTATCTCCACATGTATTTTGCGTGACACCCAGAAGAGTTTACAGGATTTTAAGCTTGGGGCCAGGGAGAGAAGGGTGGAAGGGAAAAGGAAAATGCATGAATAGGAAAAGCTCATTGAAGAAAATGTGTTTTGGTTCTCTGTGCCACCATTCACAAATAGATGTTACATTGTACAGAAATTCTTTCAAAGGCACTGGTACATTTTGTGCCTTTTTGCCGCCTTCTTGCAAAGTAGGTATGGCTACTCCACGCTCTCTCCATCATTCGATGGATGTGTTCACCTATTCGGATCTGTAAAACAATGTAGAGAGGCCCACAGCTGCCTATATATTAGGGACGTATTTAGTTTCCAATAATAAGGATGTTGGAGTGATTTTCTGATGCCACGCGTGTTCCTACCCTTCTCCTCAACAAAGCACAGCTCTGCTTCTGCTACTGATGTAGGTTTTACCTTCTAGAGGAAAAAAAGGCAAGACTAAAAAAAGGATACATCTGTGCATGTATGCCTATTTGAAAACAAAAGGCAGTTTTGCATTTCCAGAGCACACTTACGCAGTACCTAGATATAAAGCTACTCCTGATGCAAGGGAAGGAGGGAACCACAACAAAACCAAAGCACTCTGAACCATTATATGACTTCACTAAAACACTTATTCCATCCGTCAGCCATGCAGAACAAACATTCCAGAAACCACATCCTCAACACTACAGCCTCCCTCAAATCTCCGCCTGTTCAGAAAGAATCGGCTCACGTGCCAAGAAAAGAATTTAAGTCAATACGGCCCCTGTACTACATGTTTCTCCAGCTGGAGCAGGGAAACAGCATTTTTCTCTTTTTCACACTTGAAATGCACATCTCTCCAAGTTACAAACCAGAATATATGCTTTTTCCTTCCAAACGGTCCTAACTTTCCTCTTCCATGTCTCCTTTCTGTCAGCTCTAGGTAATTTTAAATTTCCAACGAGTTGCTGAGAGTTCCACTGTATAAAATCTGATCTTCCACAATGATACTCTCACTCCTACATTTCTCCGAAAGGTAAAAAACCTTTTGTTTTATATGGCATTTGCAAGTAGTAAGTGAAGTCAAGGCTCTGTGCAACAATAAAAAATTAAATAATTTGGGAATTACAGGAGCTATTAAATAGCTCCTTTCACAGATGAAAACTGTGCATAAAATCAGAATCTAAAGATGTGGCAAGTAAAAAACATCTGTAAAAACCTTTAAAAGCTTTACTCAGGTACCGCACAGGGAGGCAGAGCTGGCGGGCAAAGTATCTGGTTAGCTTAAACCTCAGGCACTGAGTCAGTACAGTTCATTTACAAGGCACAGAAGAAAACTGCAATGAGGTATCAGAGTAAATGTTTAGAGTTGAAACAGGACCACAAGCAAATGACCAAGCTCATTTAGATTCTGCATTTCTGTAGCAGATTCAAAATTGGATCTGGGTGGGTATTCCCAAATTTTGCATCCCCAATCCACATGCAAATCTATGCTTACAGATTTGTAGCACTGGGATTTAGGAGATAACATTCCACCTAGACACCTGAAGTAAGATCTTTAACTACCTAGAGATGCCAAGTGGGTAGGAGGTCATCAAAATGCCCATAAGCCAACCATGCTTTGACAGTATTTTTCTGCACTGTACAAATCCAGTTCAACAGAACATTTCTCCGTGTCAGGGAAGTGCTGGTAGTGTATCTACCATGTAGATGTATAAAGGCACAGAAAAGCAGAGAGTCCCTCTCTTAAGAGTCCCAAAGCCTAAGACAGCAAGTTCAAAAAAATTCCCAGGGCTCATAAGATTAAGGTAGAGCAAATTCATCAGGAAAAAATGAAATACTAGAAGTATTTTTTCCCCCATTGTTTCTCTCCCCTCCCTTCATGCTTTTCCCCTTTGTCTCCTTACTCCCTGACTCAGATTTCTGCTTTCTGCATTGTATTACCCCAGACTCCATTCTAGTTTCACAGAAATTTTTCCCCAAAAACCCAGATGAAATTGTTTATTGCACTCTCTAAAACATTATCCAACTTCTAAACCAAATGCTCAGGGACACTGCTAAATTGTAGGTGGCAGAATCAGACTTCTCAGGGTTGTTTCAGACCATTTGCAAACTGAACCAGATCTTACAGTTGCTAGACTTTCTTTGGTCATTGTGGTTGTTACACATTTGCTTTTTATTCCATCCAGATTCTGCACTTCTTAAATGCATATACTTATTTGCCACAGAAGTCAGCCATAGTCACCATATTCACCATATCTACCCATAGGCCAACTGTTTATTATTCCTGAAAAAGCTTTCCTGTAAAAAATTAAAGGAATCCTTTAATGAGAAAATATGACAAAGAAAATCTGCTCTTGAGTTGATGTTTTGTAGGACAAGTTTCAACTAGGAGGCAAATTTTAAAGGCAAGTTATAAAATACATAATGGGCGGAGCAGGTTACAGTAGATGTGTTGGCATGAAGCTATCCAAGGCATTATAAACACAATGCTAAAGTAATAGGATCTCTTGAATGAGAAACCACAACCTCTGAATTTGAAAGACTTCATTTTACTTTCATGTGAAGACTTGTTGATAGCACTGTTAAATGAAAACATCAGAGCTCTTCCCATATTTCATAATGCACTGCAATCTTGAATACAAACACAGAGCCAAAAATATAAACAGCATTAAACATACTCAAAACTCTGAGAATAACTGTTTAAAAAGGTGGCCTACTAGGCAATCCTATTCCTGCCTGAATGACTGACTATGACATGCTCTGAGGCTGCACTAAAATGACTTGAAAACAGTTTGTTGGGTTTTTTTTCTTTCCATCCATGCTGCAATGCTCAAACGCACGTTTTTTTGTTAATTACTCTTGAAAACAACTTTATTCTGTAAAAACTGAAGGTCATTCTCGTGACTAATTATGCTGCAAGAACATGTTACAGCTTCAGAAGGAGAGAAATATGATCATTGGAAAATACACATATATTTATAATAGATTTCCATGGTACAGTTCCAGAAACATACTCTGCCTTTTGGAAAGAAAAAAAAAAAAAAACACAAAATAAAACCCCCACAAAAACCCAAAACAACGTAACTGCTGTCTATAGGAGCTGAGGGAGCAAAGACAGAAGGGTCAGCTGGTTGGGCTTGTTTTTCCATATTCACTTTGAAGATTGAGACTTGTAGCTTTAACAATTTATTTTGACAGGTTAGAAAAAAACCCTATGATGAAATAACTGGGAAGTTTTAGAAGATTCTAAAATTTACTACCATTTACATGCTGGGTTTTTGGTTGTTTTTTTTTTGGTACATGATTTACATAGTCACAGAAAGCAAATCCTCTAACAGCAAACGCTGATACGACTTCAAGTTTCATCCTTATATTGTTGTACAGCTCTTTCTAACATTACAACCTCTGCAGTACAGCATTTAAGCATGGTCTGTTGTTTTTTCCTCTATAAAACGTACACTGGTTGGCATAAAGTCATACAATTCTCACTAAGTGAGGAATAACTCCACTAAAGGCATTAGAAGTACAATATAAAACTGATACAGTTTAGACTGCGCAAACACACTTCCTGGCACAGCTATCAAATCTTCAAAAAACAAAAGCTAACATGGTATTCAATGTTCCTTGCTCATGTGACATGGGAAAGCATAATGAGAGTGCACCACTGAGATAACTATACTGACGTTCATGATGTTGTTGCATCCTGGAGTTCCTTAGTTTTTGCAATGAGACCTGCTAAAGCAAGACAGGATTTAACAGGAATCCTGTTTTCAGGGGGCCTGACCTTCTCCCAGTCCAAGGTTTTCCAGTCACCTCAGACTTTGAATTAGGCCCTGCAACTCTTTGACAGCTTCAATGCTTTCTGCTGACAAGATAACATGTAGGGACAACTGTAAAGAATGGTTAAGTGATAACATGATACGCACATGAGGATGGCAGAACTGAATGCAGGAAGCTAGAAATCTAGTTACCAACATTTGATCCTTTAAAGAGACAACAACAGGCAAAAAAGAAGGAAAGGAATAAGTCAAGAAAATATGCTTTTCAAGGAAAAAAAATCCGTTTACATGTCAGGCACTGAGAACAGTTCTTTCAAACTTTCTTCTTTTAATCCAACCTCATAATACTTGTCTGCATCAAAAATGTCTGTAGAAGCAGGTAAAAAAGGATTAATACATGAAAAAAAAGAAATTCTTGCCAAATCCCATGGAGACACAAGCTGCTAGAGAGAACTACACACCCAACCCAGAATGAGTTCCCTGCTCTAAACCAGTGTAAAAACTAGAAGATGCATCAAGATATGGCTTTGCCACACCGAATATTCCTCATGAAGAAAGAGCAAAATATTCCAGGTTTTAAGATATTTCTAGCATCCATGCATGACAGCTTAAGCCATTTCAGTCCTAGAAACTAGTAGTACAGGAAATTATGAACCATGATTTGGGGGTACACAAATCAAAGTATGCACTCCATTTAATATCAACAGGATCCAAATAATTTTTCCAGCAGCATACAATATGACTCATTATCCTACACAAAAATAAAGGTCCCAGGCAATCCAGAGTCATTGCCACAGAACATAAGCCTGAGTTTCTGCACTTATTGTACCTTACTGTTGAAACAATTGACCTTCTACAAAGTAATCTTTCCACTATTAGATGTTCCTGGAGAAAACTGTCTTCAGGCTTTCCTATCAGGGCACATCTGCAAATCAGCTTGTTACCATCTCTACTGCAGCCTCAGGAAACCTAATAAGCTTTCTGCTAAAAAGCTGGAATACGTGGTCCCTTGCCCTCCAGCTCTCACAATATGATGGTCTGCAAAAGGTCTAGGAAGACCCTACCTTGGCTTCTCACCGAATAAGCCTTCTATCTGGGTAGTACCTCATCGATTTTCTTGCAGTTTAACCTTGAAGTAGAACAGAAAACTGATATTCAAATACTATACCAATCTGAATTTGAATATTTTGTGCTTTCCCACAGAGGCTTTACTTTTGTTATTTTGTTTTATGCTTTCTGAAAACATTTGGGAAGACAAGGGTATTCATTTGCAAGTTGGGAAAAAAAGCGCCAACCAGTTATTCACTCAGTCCATTCTTCCTAAAAGAAATAGCATCAAAACTGAGATAAGGCATTTGCGTGACATTAGGAAGGTGTGATGGTTGAGACGATTGTAGTGTCAGAATATCTCTGATTTTTTACATAACCATAACCAAATCTTAGAATAAGAATAAATGCTAACTGCTGTGAGAAACAATACAGGCTTAGTAAGGAGACTCTGAAAAATGATCTGGAGTTGTGTTCCTTAGCCTGTGCCCACGTTATAAAATGCCACAAACTTAGAAACCTTAGGCTCCTAGATGTAGAAAAATAAGGAAAACGTAGGTTTTGGAGGAAAGGGCCTCAGACAGAAGAAGAGTTCAAAAACAGAGCAATTGCTTGTGTCAAGCTTCATTTACTTACCATTACTGTATGTAACTGGGACTACTCTGCATTTCTGTATCTGACTACATGTATATCCGTGGTGTGGAGCTCACAGGAAGCAACTTTCACAAGTTTCTCCAAGTTCCCTTTCCTCTTTCTCCTTGTCCTTCCCCCTCCCATTTTCCAAATACCACAGAAAGTGTCCACCAGAAGACAGTAAGTGTTTCTAAAGTTTTGGCATAGTTAAAGCACTAGAAATAATGCCTGTGGTAGCACAGCATTTTAATCCATCACTAGCCCCCCATGTGTTTAAATATTTATCTTTCAAATATTTAACACATTTCCAGTAACAATTGGTATCAGTCACACCCAATTTTCTAATGATTTTCTCTATTTATTGTCTTAATTTACATCTGGATGCTCTTGTGTATCAGAAGATGTTGTAAAAACCCTTCCACCAACAAGTCAGTGTTCCCTTTAGAGAGGAACAGCCCGACACCTGAATCCCGGTCAGCCAACAGACAGAGAGAAATTAATTCCATCCACAGCACCACAGTTGAAGTAATTTAGAAGACTGAAAATATGAAATTCTGTCATTTACCTACTTTTGAAGACAATTCTGTGATTTTAGTTGTGTAGAGCAACTAGAGCATCCCTTTTATAGCTTGCTGTTAAGCAATGTTCAAAACTTCACCTGCATTGGGTTTTTTTACTTGTGTAACTAATTATAAACAAGAGTTCTTAATTTTGCCTGTAAGTCAGAGCAAAAGACTGGAGTGGACCAAGTCATGCCATCAAATCAAATTTCTTCCATTAGCAATGCTCCCTTCAACACAGAACCATCTAAAACCAAAAAAGGATAAAATCTTCCTTTTTTGATTTGTGTTCATTTTCTTCTTTTTCATAAAATTACCACAACCCATAAAGTTTTATTGTAGAAAAATCACATGGAAGTTTCTCCATCTCGATTATGAATAGACAAAGTGAAGACTTAAATTCTAGAAAAGATAGGAGGACAACACAAGCATTGCTCAGCAAATACTCACTTATTATTTCACATATTTATGATTAATTTTTTTGTGACACCTGTATTGATACAGCCATGGCACACAGGCACCTACAGCACCTGCCCCATACCTTACTTTTCCTAGATAATTGTTTCCAACAGAAAGGCACAGGATCTGCATTATCAAGACTTCACTCACAGGTGAAAGGAATGGCTTAGGCTTCCACGCCCCATGCTTCAGCCACTGAGGATTTGCTGAAGGCCCTGAATTTTAACAGAGCCCACCCACATCTTAATGAACCAAAATTAATTAAATGGTAGCAGACATTGAAATCTGAGCCACAATGGCATGCTCAACAGAGGCTTGATTGCTGGCAAGCAAAGATCTGTCCACTCAACATCTGGCTCATTTTGATCCTTTGAGTTTAGCCACCAAATGACTGTGTCGTTTAGATTCAAGAGATGGAGAGAGGCATGAGAGACCTGATATCATCATCCCAAATAGTCTAGGTCTTGCCCTGTGCTTGAAGCAGTCTTTTTAAGATGAGCAAGAGTGAAAGAAGCTGTGCCACTCCAGGGAAAATCTGACTTCATAAAAAAGTTCCACAAGCTGAAAGTTGGAGGATTAGTGACATACTGAGGAGGTGGAAGAAAGCGCATGCGCGTGGTACGCTCACAAGCATGTTATAAATTTCTACAAATGCACTTAACAATGCTGGCCACTCTTAGCCCAATACTTTCATGCATGCAGCTTTCAAGTTTAAGCTTGTAAAAATAAGGTAATTAAAAATTACTCTGTAAGTAGACAGTTTTAAGTCCTTTTTATTAAGCACTCAAAAAGTTTAGGTTTAGAAAATAGATTCCCCCTTCCTATCTTTCTCTTTATTCATTTTTAGCTGAAACAAAATACCTGGAAAAGTCTATAGCTGTTACCGAACATACATATTTATGTGATTTAAAGAATGTCATGGAGTAGACTGAGACTTACTTTTATTGAAAAGTGGGTCCCCTATTTTATGCTGTGTATTACGCTGGGCAAATATTGGATTCCTTCTGAAGGACATTCCAAAGACCACAGGAGGCTGCCAAGAGGCTGGTAAAAGGGTCCCCAGCAAAGGTAAAGAATTTCATAAAGCCAGTTGCACTCGTGCAGATCTAAGCCCACTTATCAAGCATACATTAGGGCTCCATAAACATCTTTAATAGAACAAATGCTTTATGCTCCAAACTCCTGCTCTTGCTGATGAGGGGCATCTCACAGCAGTTAAACTCTTGCACAACTTTCTCCACATGGCCCATTTACCTGGGCCCTATGCACAAGAGGGAATTTGGCAACAAGGAAATCATAGTGCACAGAGAAGCTGCAACCACCAATCTCTGACTTCTGGAGGAGGAGAAATTAAGTAGCCTACACACGTCACGTCTATTGTTCTAGTAGGAAAATATCACAGCAAGTGTTTGCCGCACCAGACGTCTAATTCAAACGACCAGAAAACAGCTGGATACATTCGGTCAAATTAAAAGGGCTCTTCAGCAGCTCCGAAAAGCACCAAGAAGCACAGGAGGTACCAGCCTGCTATGGCATAGCCACACATGAGTACCCAAGTGCCCCAACACAGAGCCTGCAAGCATCAGCACTGAAGATTTCAGTCTCCCATGCTGTTAGGTTCCCGCATGGATGGGTACCGAAGTCACTGGGAATGCCTGCTAGTTTGAGGCTACAAGAGTGGCTGTGGAGCTGCAGAGTGGAAGCCCCTCTTCCCGCTGCCTCCTTGTTTTTAGCCACTCTGCAGTCACCTGGGACCCTCGGCTCTGACACTGTACTTCACAATCTCTCCACATGCTCTTAACGTTGCCTGTGGATGGCTCACTTGGTGGCATTGCCTTCTCAAGTGCAGATTGCTGTGCCAGATGGATCAATTAGGTTGTCGAGTCCTACCTTATAAGGCTGAGAATAAAACCAGCTTGCTTCCTAGTACTTACTTTGCAAAATCATGCTTTCCATTATGTTTTCTGAATTACCCATGACGTCAGCTGTATGCTTGCTGGACAACTCAAGTGCTCTATTTCAAAAGAACTTGACATATTTCTAATAGGGTCATTAGGAAGTAAAAAAACGTTTGTAAAAGCAGTTTGTGGTCAGTTGATTTTACAGACTCCAAAATCATTATAAGAACTACTTAAAAACCCAGTTAAAAAAAGGTCTGAATAGAAGACATGACTGATACCAACACCTTCATACTTCAGTGTAATTCAGTCCTGTTTAAATTTCTTAAATTCCTTATCGAGCAGTGAGTGATTTTAGAAGAGCAAGCTTCAAACATGAAGTCACCTATTCATTAAAAAAAAAAATGCAATAAGCATAGAGATGAGGATGTTTCTCAAGAATTACTGGATTAGACTTGTTTAAAAGGTCTAGCCTTAACTAACCTTAGTTATTATTTCTCTCTCTGAAAGTGTTCTAGAAAATTTGGCAGCAACAGAAACCTTCGTTTTCTCAATAAACAACTTAATTACAGCAGTAACTATAAAAATAGGCAGGCTATTTCATATTTTACATTGCCTACAGGAATTATAGACAAAATAAAACATGGTCTCTCTATGGTCCAATAATACAAAAAAAGGCAACAAATAACAAATGATGGAGTCTTTCAAAAGACAAAATGATCAGCTAATTTGATGAAAACTCTTACTAACTTCTACATTGTCAGACATAGATTTGGGGAAGGTATTTGTTTATGACAGAGAATAAAAAAAAACAACTCTATTTAAATTTTAATTATTTTAAATTAGTATCTTGAGATCCACTGTCTTGTGGTAGTGAAATTAAACACTCTGGTAAGTATTCAAGTTATCATTCATAAGCAAATCATCCTCAGTTCATCTCACTGACAATTTTGAGTGTTTCACATAGAGGAGAACAATTTTATGAGAACTAGAGACACATCTCACTAGCTCAATGGCCAGGACACTGCAAAATGAGGGTCTCCAATTCTGATTCAGGCTAGCCTGGCAGATCAGAGATTTTGAGCTAAAAAGAAGTCAGAATCCTTGGGTCTAGCCCAATACATGTGGAACAAGTATCCATGGGGCTTATTCCAGAAAAGTCCTCAGAAACCATCCCAAAACCACCAGAGTCCTTCAACCTTTGTTCAAAAAGAAAAAAAAAAACCCACACACCAAACCCAAAAACAACACACACGTATATGTGTATAAAAATACATAAATTAAAGTGTGCATATATATGAAAAAAGAAAAAAGAAAAAGAAAACAACAACTAAATTTTCTACATGAAAACAAAAGCCTTAAAACAGTGAACTCAAGCAAAATGACAAATCAAAGACACTGCTATTTCTAGGATTCTCAAGCTGGCATAAAAATCTACAGAGGGGACATACACAGGTAGTCAGAGGAAGGAGTTACCTCATGAAAGTCCAAAGAAAGGGAGTGAAATACAGGATGCAAAATTTCAGCCTGAGTTCAAAGGCAATCATTTGATTGTTACTGATGGTAAATGTGACAGACAGTTTATCACTTTCTTCCTCAGTCTCAGCCAGGCATCTCAGAAATTGCTGACTATGATACTCTGCTGAAATTCCAAGTCCAGTCCATGCTTAGGGGAGAGACCAAAAAAGCTCACCAAGCTAGAGAATGGGAGTAAAAGTCAGACCAACCACCGAAGAACAGGGAAAATTTCTTCCTGGTCCCCTCGGGTGATCAGCAAAACACCTGATGCACAGAGTCAAATCAACACAACTTAGAAAACTATGACAGGAAGATAACTTCCTTCAAGATGCATTTGGTGGCTTGCTGGGTCGTATCTACGACTTGTCGTACTCTCACATTTTTAAGCCTAAAATGACCCAAACTCTGTTCTATAACGCTTTCTACTAAACCCCCCCCATATTTCAATTAGTCTGGGTTCCTCACGTCCACTGCAATATTTAGAATGGTATCTTAGAATTTCATTCCCTGGATAGCGAGCAGACACCTTGTAGTTTCTGGTTTAAACTTAGCCTTTTCAACCAGTATCCTCTAAATAAACGTTATCCGCTCCTGCAAGCATCTTCCTATATAAAGCAGTCCTATATTCCTCTCCAGCAACATTTTGGTCAGCTAAATAGTAGATTACTCTAGACCCTCTCAGAAAATAATCCAAATTCCCAGAGTGACCTAACTGGTTTTCCCCTATACTACTTTTAATTCATTTCTGATGAAGACAACTGACTAGACCAAAAGAGGCAATATAGAAGGCAATGGTAAGACTGATAGATGAAAGTGCCTGAAACATCATTCTTTCCTATATTTTATCCTAGCGGAGCCACCACGCAGCCAATCGTTACAGTCAGCCCTCTTTCCCACCATAAGTTCTAACTCCTGCACCCTTGATTTGAAACAACTCACACTGCACAAAAAAGTTCAAACACGATACTTTCATGGGATGTCCTTTTCAATAAGGAAAAAAAATCCTTTGACCTGAACGAAAGGGGTTTTTTTTAATTCAACATCAGCTTTTACTATCTAACTGTTAAACTGCACCCAGAGCCTTGAGATAAAATTATTTTTTCAGTCGATACTTATTCATCATGGTGATGAACTTATTTCTAACTTTACTGTTGGTACAGAGAAGATAAACCCTGTCCTTAAGCTCTTGCTTCCAGATTACAGGTTGGTTTGTTTTTAAACAATCCCCTATTTAACCATCTGTAGTATTTTGGGGGAAAAAAAGTTATGGTTATATCACCACACATTGACTTTTCACCTGAGAGACACAGACATATTAATACATCATTAGTTTGTATCTCATGCTACATGCAAATACATGGAAGCACTTGGCTTCAGAAAAAACACTCTTTAGGCACAATAAGTGATACACTGGTGCCCAGTTTTGCAGTCAAGTGGATTTACATCTCTGCTATGCTCAGGTCCTATGAGGGATAAACCACAGCATTTTCAAGAAAATATTATGTTTTTCCCCAGTATACTTTGTACAATTTTTGAGCAAAAGCATTCTCTCTAAATACATAAGCTTGCACATTCATATTTAAGTCTCAAGGGTACATGCAAGTGCTGTATATGTTCTTAAGATAAATTCCTTTGATAACTTAAATCAACAAAAGCTCCACCTTACAACTTTACATGAATGGACTATTACAATTCATGCTTCTAAAGCCTTCAAAATTAGTTTTTCAGTTTTGCTATTGGAAAAGTGGAGTTTAGGTACCCAAGTGATAGTGCAAGCTATGTAAATAATCTGACTCCAAAATTACTTTTATTTCCTAGTCATTGTTGCTAACTGTTAGAAATACTCTCCAGACATTAAAAATCAGTCTTAAAAAAAAGGAAACCTACACAATAATTCAAAGAAATTAAGAGTACAAATTTTTCATCCATAGTTTTCCACCTTCCAGATGTAATATGAAGGTAAATTTGGCTGTCCAGCAATATACATACAAGACTAATAAAAATGTACACAAGTACTTTTTTCCTGGGGAAAGGGGAGAGGAAAGTGTTACAGGAAAGAAGGGGAATGGAATAAGCGGAGAAAAAGATCCAAAACATACAACTTATGATCAAGGTAGCAAGTGACAGCACCAAAAGCTAGCTTCAAATCAGATTTCAGGGTGTTATTTACATGCTGGCCAAAATTACATTTGGCACCCATATTTTAATACTTGGGCATTTTAAAACCTTTTAATTTCAACTTCATAGATGAGCTGCTTTTTCCTTGGCAATAAAACCATATTTTTTCAAGCTAGGTCACTTGGCAAAGCACCCAAACCACTGCCAGAATTCCTGATTTTTCTTCTTAGTTAAGTCATTCCATTTACTCCCGATTTAAAAAAAAAAAAAAAAAATCTAGATTTTTAAGTGGTGAAAACGAAGTTATCATTGCTATATCAAGACACTGACTACATCTAAGTCAAACCTCAACCCTCAGAAGAACTTGCAGTGAAAAAAAAACTTGCTAAAAAAAAAAAAGGCAAACAGTGGCTTTATGAAGTCACAATTTAGACCCAAACAACTTTTTGTTTAAGGGCTGCTTCTTCTAGAGCCAACTCTTAGAAGGCCAAAACAGTAACTTGCCAATCACAGCTAGATAGGTGTGGGCCTATCTTTTGAATATAATTGTTTATTTTAAGCTAGACAGAAGAGTAACATGAGTTTGACTTCCCACACCAAACACTATTCTTCATTTCTAAGAAGTAACTCCTCCATATGAGACAATTTCAAGATTAGCAGAATGATTTACTGATGGCTTACGGCTTAACTCAGCACTCCCTATTTGACCTTCTGCCATGTTTATGGATTCAGAGACCTCAGCCTCTCAGCTCTGGCCCAGCTCACAAAACATGTTGTGATCTCTGAAGTACTGTTAAAAAAAACCTCCAGATTTGGTACCTCCAAACTAAATTCTCTTTAGGTCAGAATTGAAGTTGCATGCACTCACATAATAAAAAGGCACAACTTTGAAAGCCAGTATGGATCATTAGCACAATCCCTTGTGAATCTAAACGAGGCCAACAGCAAGTGATAAATAATTGCAGCACAGAAATAGTTTTACAGAGCTATGAGATTTTAAAGAATGATATTTACAAAAAAACAAAACAACAACAAAACACTATGAGATTTTAAAGAATGATATTATATTTACAAAAAAACAAAACAACAACAAAA
>NW_010526730.1:0-1204 GCF_000687285.1 Phaethon lepturus
GGGCCGGGACCTGCCCGGTCGGATGGCGTTTCCATACCCCGGGAGTCAGAGAGTACCCGGCTGGGAGACACTTGGTTTCGCTGTGTCTTGTTTCCGAGCTGGGTGCAGCAGATACGCACCTTGCGTTCAGGAGCAAACTCTGAGGGGAAAATGCTCAATAGGTGCTTGTTTTCCTCAGTATTTATGAAGGGCAATGTGACAAGGAGCCAAGCACGGAACGGGGATGAGGCACACATGTCTTCCACAAGGGACACCTGCAGTCATTCTGATCTGGTGGCAATAAAAGTAAAAGGAAAAAAAAATTACCCTTCGTTTTATTTGCAGTGATATAAGACTTTTTTGCAGTTGAAAGCAGGTTGGTACCTTAAAACTGCAACAGGATGCCGTTGTAACTGACTTTTTTTATGCAATGCAACTGTTGGCAAACAAATACATGGTATCTGTTCGGATGAAGTAACGTTTCAGAGTTTTGTGTTTGGGTGGTTTTCTTAATACCTCTCTGCTATTTTTTTCTTTGTTTCAGGGTAACCAACCAAAGAAGCTATGAGTATCACCTGTGGTCTAAAGCTGCCGGGCAGGAACTGTATTTTCTTTCATTTGACTTCTTTGACCAAGCAGGCAAAGTGCAATAATCTGTACAGGTCTTACACACGACATTGCCAAACTCAAGTCAGTTGTACACGAGGGAGATGCCAAAGGCTGGATTTGAGTGGGAATACTAGGAACTGTGTTTTGACTGGAAGTCCTGACTCCTATAGAAACTTTATCAGTAAAGGATTGAGGTGTCTTTTGAATGTCCCAACTACAGAAGTATGCAAGAATGCACACCACAGTTCAGAAAGATTTAGCTTCCAGTCTTTTTGGTCATCAGGGGAGAAGATCACACCCCTCCAGATCAGTTCCGTAGAACAACTCCCACATCATTTTTCTGCTTGGAACATTCAGATCATCAGGTCTTTTCATACATCGCCATCATTTCAGGCTGCACCAGTTCCTCTTTTCTGGATTATTGTTAAGCCAGCTCAGAAATTACTTGCTATCATTCTTGGCAGGTAAAATATTATCTTACTTTCTCTCTCAGTATAAAACCCCATTATGCAAAGATGTGTGCATGAGTTTATGGAGAATGGTAGGTGTATTTGTAGTGTTTTCATTTTAATCTTTGTGCAAAATTTTGTAGGACTGGGGCCTAGACTGACAGCTC
>NW_010526730.1:1235-42451 GCF_000687285.1 Phaethon lepturus
TCAGAGGTGTTGGATGTATCTTTTGCTCTTGTTCACATTTACATATGCTAGAGGGAGGTGAACCAAGGCACCAAGGTGCATTCCTTCCTCTCCTGTGGGAGGGAAGAAATGGAGTGGGGTAGAAGCCAATTACCGTATAAGCTTCCATAAGCTCTTACAGGAGGTGAGACTGTAATAGAGAATACAGCAAGGGCAGACGCTAACAAATTCCTTTTTACCTATGTCCTAAGTTAACACTGTTTGTATCTTACAGGAGCATAAGAAATTGGTGGAAGGCACTTCCTCCTAATAAACGGGAACTTTTTAAAGAAAGTGCAAGAAAAAACAAATGGAAGATTCTCCTGGGTGTCAGTAGCTTAGGAGTTTTATTTGTTATGTTTTATTTTACTCACTTGGAGGAAACACCCATTACTGGGCGTGCACGACTGTTGATGTTTGGAAAAGAGCATTTTAGGGAACTGTCACAGATGGAATATGATATGGTAAGATTTTAAAGAAAAAGTCAAAATACTTTAAAACTGTTAATGCTTTTTTTTAAGCGATGAGATAGTCCAATTAATGAGATGGGCAAACAAACCTTTTGGTGTCCTTGATAAATTTTGAACTTTGTGCTCAGAACCCTGCAGAGCACCTCCATCAGTTACCCCCTCCTCTTGTCCCCACCCTTTTTAAGAGTTCCCTTTGTATATGGCAAACATTTCCAACTGGGCTGTTGTAATATAACAAAAAATATAGAAATCTGGTAAGAGCAATAAAAATGTAGCTAATAAATAATAAATAAATTATAAAATGCTGAGATCTGTCTTATTTTCTGTGCTGATTTGGGCATTTTTTGGCCCTTGTTAAAGGTCCTCTGTTCTAAGCTGTCCATATACTCTTCACCTGCATATAATTCTACTACTATTTTTTTTTTCAGTGGATCAGCTCATTTTTATTGAACTGCTTTCTTTTAAACTGTCCATGGCACTAATTTCAGTAACTTTGAGTTCTGTGACTTTCCGTTCTAAAGCCAGTGATACTTGATAATCCATACACAAATGTCATTGTATTCCTATCTGACAGAGAATGTGAGATAAGAGCAGAATTAGTACAAGGATATATTCAGATTTCATCTTTTGTTTAAATTTTTCCACCTCACAAATTACAATAGAAATATACAGATACAGAAAAATTATAAATTCAGATGGAAATTCAGGAAGGTATAGAAAGGTTTGCCAAATGGTGATGCTAACTTTAACTGTGTATTAGGAGGCTGTAGGGCCAAGTTTATACTATCTTATTTTTGATTTGTGGTCAGTTTACTTCCTTTTAAGTTTATTAATATTTAACTTGTGGGTCTGAAAGAATGAACTCTACTATATGGCTATATGAAGGAAAGATCTATTAAAATACAGATTTAAGGAAGTTGCAGGTTTGTGTAGCCACTAAATTAGTTTACCAATTAGTCATTTACTCTGTGTTTGTTTGGCATGGCAATCAATGAATTCTTTTTTTTTTTTTTTTTCTTCAGTGGATGGAGGAATTCAAAAGTAAAATGTTACCTGAGACAGATGCACGCTATCAGGTTGTGGAGAGAGTTGTTGGTCATTTATATGAAAGCAATAAGGACATCCCACAAGTCTCAGCGCTCAAGTGGATTATCCATGTGGTAGATGAACCAGGTGTAAATGCTTTTGTGCTTCCAGTAAGTTGAACCCAATACAAAAATTATTGGTAATATTGAAACAGCATTTTATTTATCTGTCTTCTACTTAATTTTCACTCTCTTTTTGTTTACAGAATGGTCAAGTGTTTGTTTTCACTGGATTGCTAAATGCAGTTTCTGATATTCATCAGCTGTCTTTCATTTTGGGACATGAAATAGCTCACGCTGTGCTGGAACATGCAGTAAGTATTTAAAGAAAGCTGTCTAAAATTCCTAAATTAATTCTAATTACTTTAGTTAAGATTTTTCCTATCGCTACCAACCAATGTTTCAGTGTGACTCTTTCTAATTAATGAAAAATAAGAGTTTGAAATTAGAGTATTCTGCTACAGCATATCCTTTTTACTCATGTAGTACTTAATAACTGTCAGAAGTCTTGTAGTAGTCAGTGTTAGCACAAAGTTTGCCAGTGCTTTTTTCATAGCTGTACAGATGGCTTATGGCTCACTGTTAACAGTCATTTAATGTTTCTCTCCTCCTATAGTACAGGCATAAGGAACTAGAGGCACTCAGCAACTTGGTTTGTTACTCCTGTACTTGTTGATACTTACAAAGTGGATAACTTTAATAAATTACTCCAAATAAATTATATTTTTATTATAGTAGCACACAGTTTTAGAATGCCAAATTCTAGCATTCTAGAATGCCAAATTCTAGAATCAAACCTGGAGTTTGATTCTGCATTTACCAATGACTGCTTTCACAGACTTAATTTTTCCATATCCTGACTTGGATATGTTGAAATAGGTAGTTCTTTGCCATTTGAACAGAATGGATGTAATAATTTTGTTGTGCTTTGTAGGTACAACTATGAAAAAAGAGGATGGTTTAGAAATACGGCTCGTGTTGTTTTAGATTGAGGTGATTTGCTAGAAAGTTATGCTTTGCCTCCGAATTGGTTTCTTTCTGTGCATGTAATTTTAAATAATTGTATTCATTACCCATCCATCAGTTTGAGAAGACATAGTGAGAACCCTGTAAACATAAAGATGCTGCTAAAATTGCAAAAATAATCTGGAAATGGTTAAATAAGTTTTAAAGGCAGTGGAAATAAAAGAAAATTGCTTTACTGCATCTTGTATGATTTTGGATGAGCAACAGTTCACATCATAGCTTCTTGGGCTCAGTTGAGCCAACTAACTTGTTAAACTTCAAAAAAAATCCAAAAAAACATTTCAAATAATAAAAAAACTTTACCTTGTTTGTATGGAACCTGTGTCACCCAACTGGCATAGAAAAAAGTATTGCATGATCTGGCTTATTAGTGCTCAAATCAATTTGTTGCATGTCAAATAGAGCTCTGAAAACCAGAAGAATTTCAATTTCTTACTTCAGGATCTCTCAGTTTCTGAAATTAAAGGAATGCAACAGAAATTAAATAAATATATTATGCCTAGTGTCCCCTTATCCCATTAGTGTTCCTGTCTAAATTATGTCTATCTCTTATCAAATTCATGTAAAGAAGAGTCTTCTAGGTCTTTTTATAGATTTTTCATTCCAACTGAGGTGTTTCATGGCCTTTTTTACTAAAGAAGTTAGTCTGCATGCTGCCATCATCCTATTTCAAGCTTTGAATCTCTCGAATTGTCAAAATATATTTGTTTCAGCTGTATTTATGCAGTTGGTGTGGATTCTAGACCGGCAGTACCTTGTATCCAACTGGATTTTTTTGTGTAAGCAGGGGAGCTTGTGCTCGCCCTGTTTCTGTGGCTGTGTAGAAAATAGTGATTTTTGAAGTGCTTCCAAATCCTGTTATGTTCTAAAGAAACATCAGATAGTAAGGAATCAAAACAGGACAATTTCTATTTGCAGGCAGAGAAAGCCAGTCTGGTTCACTTCTTGGATTTTCTATCACTCATCTTTCTCACTATGATTTGGGCCATCTGTCCTCGTGATAGTTTGGCAGTTGTTGGCCAGTGGATTCAGAGCAAGTTGCAGGAGGTAAGACTGACATTTCATATTATCCTGCCTGAGTTCCATGGAAAAACATTTTTAATCTTGGGGAGATAGTACCGCAAAACAGTATGTTTGAGGGAAAAGGCAAGAGGAGAAATATTATAAGCAAAAATTAATATTTGAGTATGTTTTTGAGTGAAACGTTTTTATAAATCTGCATCTGCTTTAGTTGATGTATGTTTTCATTTGTCATCTTGAAGAACTTTAGATCTCCCTAAATGAGTGGATTTTGCGGGACAGGCTCTGAGTAGCTGCTTGCTAATTAAGTTAGATGATTGTCTTTTTGAAATGTAGCTCACCCTCTAAAGTAGTATGTGTTGAAATACCGTGTTTTTATTTTGAGTAGTTGTTAAATTGTTTCTAAACCAAACAAAATATATGGAATTCTTTAAATACATTGTTAGTGGTAAGAATGCTTTCCAAGATAAGAAAATTGAGAATCTAAACACTCTTAGTATAAACCTTGCTATAATAAAACTTACTGAAATAATCTTTTCAGACAACATGTATTCCAATAAAGTAAAACTCAGAGGCATTGTGGTGCCACTTTTCTTCAGCAGTCTAACTTACTGTCTGCCTCCGGACAGTTACTGATCCACTTCTTCCTTAAAAAGTTGGGGTTTCTTAAGAGAAATTTTGCTTACATCATAAAACTTGAACATGAATTTAAGTGAAAGAGCTCTTTGGTTTCTTTGAATTCTCTTGATGCCTTTCCAGATATTTCCCCCGGTTCCTCAAAAACATGAAATTGAACATAACCAATCTGTTTTGGGAGTTCTTATGCTAATGGGTAGATGTGTGGTTTCTGCACATAAATGATCTCTAAAGAGCTTGGATATTTGTACAAGTAGCTGAGAAACCAATACATTGATGAATGCTAGCCAGCATTTTGAAGAGCTGAATTTGGAAAAAACAAAGTGTGAATCAATCCTGAGACTGCTCATAATTCAGACAGCAAGATTTAACTCTCTGTCAGCATCTTTTCTCCTCTTATAGGCTAACTGCAACTTGGCTTTTTTAGCATCGTGGATTGGAGTTGCGCTTTCGATTGCAAATACAATCTGTGTTTAAGCTCAATAGTCCTATAGTGTGCTATAGGAAAGATCTATTAGATATGAGGTATTTTACAGTAATGTCCTGCTTCAAAAGTCTGATCAAACTCATCTTCAGTAACATTAATCATACGCATATGTAATGCAGAATAAATAAGTCATTAGTACTTGCAAAGTTTTCATCCCATATACAAGAAGTGCTGAATAGAAATTTTTGTTTGTTAGCCACCCAGGAGTACAAAGTCTGTTTGTTTCCTCCATTGAAAATTTGCCTATTGTGCTTAGGTGAAAATGAACCTTTCTGCACATTTTCTCAGGATGTTTCTTTTCTTCTTGTTTCATAACTCTATTTTGCTTTCGGAAGTTCTAGCATCCCACTCTATGAAAGTGTTATTTAAGCCGCATTGCAGTACTTGCTTTTGTTTCAATATTTTTTTTTTTCTTTAATGTCTTCAGAGTTTTAACTCTTTAACCTACTGACCATTGTTCATTTTTTATTATTGATGGTAAGTAGTTTCCAGTGATTCTTTGTAGGCCTTTTGTCACAGTAGCTCCAGTTCTGCTTTTTTCTCCAAAGCTAATGGGTTTCCTTGCCTTAAGAAATTGTTAATTTCTTTTATGAGATTCATTCATGATTGTTCTTTAGTCCTATATTTCTGAAACATGTTGGCTTTGTTTTTACAGCAGCAATTATTTTACATAGGAACTAAAGCTTAGGAATTATTCTTGGAATAGCACAGAGCATGACTGAGTTTTATTCATGTCCTGCACACTAGTATGTAGAGAGATACAGCACTTCATATTCCCTTTCTTGTCACACAGTCAGATTTGTATTCCATGTGGACACTGGCAATTTTGGATAGTCAACTTACCTGGAACTTCCTTTTCTTTAACATACATGGACAGCTCTGGTAATTGATTTGAAAAATCAAATCTGTCATCTTTATTATGTCCAATTTCTGACAAGGATTTCAGATGAGATTTTGAAGATCTAATTTTTCATTCCAGCACATTCAAAAAAGGGTTTTTTTTAATTCACTTTTCAGTAGCAGACGAGTAATACTGTATGTTAGATGCCTCAAGACTCTTTAATGTGACCACTGCCAAACC
Source organism: Phaethon lepturus (assembly GCF_000687285.1). Taxonomy (NCBI): domain Eukaryota; kingdom Metazoa; phylum Chordata; class Aves; order Phaethontiformes; family Phaethontidae; genus Phaethon; species Phaethon lepturus. Next base: position 7,059 of record NW_010526730.1, read on the forward strand.
TTTATTGGCTAGAAGCACACTGTGAAAGAGAGCCCAAGTTTTCTCAAGAGATTCAGATCATTTTATAGTTTTAATTTTAGATCTGAAGAAGAAACGCGTAGAATTCTAAAAAATTGCAGAGGAAGCAATTATGTTAATGAAATTTTGGTAATGATCAGAACATAACAGATCTGGAACCCTACTTGGTCATAAGCTGTATCCAGCATAGAAACTGCTATATGGAATCACATCAGAGTCTGTTTAGGCTCGTATATTGTCTGTGACTGGTCAAGAGCAGATACATAGAGGAAGAGTAAAGGAAATAACGTCAATTAAAGGGTGATAGTTTCTTCAGATGCCATCCCTGTTTCTGCAGGCTGTAGCACGGTAGGTCCTGAACTACAGATTGCATTAGTGTTGTATTTATTTCTAACAATCCAGCCATATTTTTGCTGGTAGCATTGGGATAGACATACAGGTAAATAGTCATACCCCTGTACTTAACTGTAAATGCAAATATAACTATGTAGGTCCTGAACTACAGATTGCATTAGTGTTGTATTTATTTCTAACAATACAGCCATATTTTTGCTGGTAGCATTGGGATAGACATACAGGTAAATAGTCATACCCCTGTACTTAACTGTAAATGCAAATATAACTATGTAGGTCCTGAACTACAGATTGCATTAGTGTTGTATTTATTTCTAACAATACAGCCATATTTTTGCTGGTAGCATTGGGATAGACATACAGGTAAATAGTCATACCCCTGTACTTAACTGTAAATGCAAATATAACTATTTAAGGGGTAAGAGTTTAGATGCTGATGTTTTTATTACCATCTTGCTGTCCCACATCTCTCTCTCTAGATGGTCTATTAAGACACATGCATTCAGAACATCAATTTCCTAGTTCTTAATCTTCTGCAAATTTTTTTTGAGATGGATGCTGCCCCTGCTTACTTAAAATTGTTGTAAACCTCCCAGAGAGGAAAACCACAAGTTGTTGTAACTGAAGAAATAGAAAATGGCCTGCTTGTTTAAGCCTCTGTTACAGTTAGTGCTTTGGGTAGTCCTGTTGCGTGTTACCAGTTTCGTTTCCCTCTCTGAAAAATATGTACTAATTAAACAAATAGTTTAACAATGATTTGCCCACGGAAAAGGACCTGGGGGTGCTGGTTGACAGCTGGCTAAATAGAAGCTGGCAGTGTGCCCAGGTGGCCAAGAAGGCCAAGAGCATCCTGGCCTGTATCAGAAATAGTGTGGCCAGCAGGAGTAGGGAAGTGATTGTGCCCCTGTACTTGGCATTGGTGAGGCTGCACCTCAAATACAGTGTTCAGTTTTGGGCCCCTCACTACAAGAAGGACGTTGAGGTGCTGGAGTGTGTCCAGAGAAGGGCAACGAAGCTGGTGAGGGGTCTGGAGCACAAGTGTAATGAGGAGCGGCTGAGGGAACTGGGGGTGTTTAGTCTGGAGAAGAGGAGGCTGAGACCTTATCGCTCTCTACAACTGCCTGAAGAACGGGATTGTGGTGAGGTGGGTGTTGGTCTCTTCTCCCAAGTAACTAGTGATAGTATGAGAGGAAATGGCCTCAAGTTGTGCCAGGGGAGGTTTAGATTGGACATTAGGAAAAATTTCTTTATGGGGAGAGTGGTCAAGCATTGGAACAGGCTGTCCAGGGAGGTGGTGGAGTCACCATCACTGGAAGTGTTCAAAAAAAGTGTAGGCACTTCAAGATTTGGTTTAGTGGGCATGGTGGTGTTGGGTTGATGGTTGGACTTGATGATCTGAAAGGTCTTTTCCAACCTTAATGATTCTGTGAAATAGTTTATCTGGCTAACTGGGAGTTGGTGCTTCAGGAATATATGACAGGCTAGCTGGGAATATCTTTGCTGTTTAGTGAATATATGCACTCCAGTAGACCTGGAGCACTTTTCAAAGCAGTAGAATTATATATTCCACTTCAAGTAATGACTTTATCATCAGAGGATTTAAAAAATATATTTATAATTACAGTGTTTAAAGTCTGTAAGGAAACTGAGAATTTAGAAAGTGACCTCATCTATGCTCACTTATAAACCAGCATATATGCCTTTAAAAAACATGTAGAGGATCAGCTTTGGTTGGCTTTTATTTTTGATCTAGTAAAGAAAAACTATCAGTACTACTTCAGAAAGAAACAAAAAATGACCCATACCTTTATATACTCAAGGGATTGGGATGCTGCTTTAGTGCTCTTCATTTCTATCTATTTTGTCTTTTTTTTTTTTTTTTTCCCCTGGAACTTACAAGGAGGACATATTTTTATAACCAGATGAAGAGCTGATAAAACCTTTATCACTTCACTAACCTTGCACATCCCCATTCTTCAGTTGATATTTCCTAATCGATGCCCAAACCAGAATGTTGTGACATACTCCTTATCTCTGCAGGAGCAGGCTGTTTTAACAAGTCCTGATTTGCATTTACTATAACCTGAGGTATTAGGGCAAGGCTGCCCAAATCTACGTGCATTACATATGCCAGAAGATGGTATCTATGACTGAATAACCATGTGAGAACACTACCGCTGTCTCTTAGGGTGTGTTAATACAATGTCATACCCTAGAAAAAAGGGAGAGGAGTTGGTCAGATTTATGTCCTCCAGTTTGATTTCTCAAGGGCAATTTGCAACTTGTATTGGGGGATAATCATGACAAAGGAGTGATTTCTGCATGGAAATGTTTATGACTATGTTCTATACTGTGGACTGTTTATCATACAAAATCAATCATACCAGGCTTAAAAACAGTCATCATAAAAGTTTAAGGGAGCCACTGGAATTTTTACATACAGTTGCTACAACAGATATCTTAATGCCAATAACAGAGTAAAATGAAAAAATTGTAAAGTTGGCATTGATCCTTCGGTTGCTGCAAAATTCTTTGAGAGTGGCCACAAATATATGTATAATTTGAATAAATTTCCACTGAATATAGGATCAATTATTTACATATAATGGAATTAAAGACTACATTAAGAAAATGATAACTGATCACACGCTATGTGAACGTGATAGGTAAACACTATTTCTTATGAGGCTAGAAAAATAGCTCTAGCTTTGTACACATTCAAAACCAAGAAATACAGCTTTGATGTGCTTCTTTGCAGTTTATGTTTGATAGACCGTACAGCAGAACATTGGAAGCTGAAGCTGATAAAGTGGGACTTCAGTTTGCAGCAAAGGTAACTACAACTGGTTTGTTTTATTAGTAATTTACCAGACACTTCTTGGTTTCTATTATTATCAGAGGGAGTTTCACACTTCATACAGAGGTAAACTCTGTGTGGGAGGGTTCCCAAATTTTTGAAGATACGTAGATTAGTGAAGTAATGGGAAATAAAACAGTTTGTAGGACAAAGTAATTCTGCATAAATTGTGTGTTATAAATTGGTTTGTGAAGTTGTGCACTATTAGCTGCACAGTATATTTTCTATATAGTTTATTAGTATTAGAAGAAAAAGCTACGTATTTATAAAGAGGATAATGCCAAATAGTGAGCTTCCATAAGGAAGATATAAATTGCCTTTTAAATTTTTGTTTCACTTAGTTTCCATCTATCGTGGGAAGTTCTGAGGAATGCTTTGCTATATTGTAGTGCACCTAAAATATTCTTACATATAGTATCTATTCTTATAACAATACAGTAAAATTTAAGAACTTTTTGATACTATGATTATATTTTCTGTGATTGCTGATCATTACAAAGTATATCAATACTGTTCTAGTATTTTAAGATATAGTTTAAATACAGCCATAAAAATAATGAGGCTTTGGTAAAATAAGTAAAAAATCTGGTCAGAAACTACTTAGCATTTTTTTCATAATTTGTTTTTTCAGTCACTTTTTTTTGTCCCTGTGGATTTTAATTCTAAAGTAAAGAAACTAAAAGAAGTATTTAATTTCTAGCTAAGTGCAATAGATCTAGATAAATGTTAGGTAACTATGAGAGCAGCACCATCTAGTGTTAATATGGCATAAGGAGAATTTTCTTAATAATTATTAATAATTCTTCAAGGAAGGGCTTTTAAAATTAACTTTGATTCTGGGACTGAAACTGCATTTGTCGTTTAAAGTCATCTAAGGGAATAATATTATCCATGAAAAAAACATGATTGCTGTGTGGGCGCTTACTGCATTGTAATACCTAAGATGTAGGGCCATACTGTAAAGAAATAAGCAAAGTGCTATCTCAGCATTTCTCTGCTTGTGCAGATAATTTTTTGTAACAGTTTTAAGAAATAAATTCAGAGGATAAAGCACCCTTTTTGTATTTTGGGGGGGGAAGTAATTTTTTTTAGCTTTGAAGTACTCATCTCTTTTTCTCTTAAACAAATGAAAATTAATGTAAGAAATCTTTTTTTTCCCCTCCACTTATATGCAAATATAAAGGAGTCTGGTGGTGATACACAAATGCCATTATTAAAATTCATGTTCCATGACTTTCTATGGTTTAATATATACTTCTATGAAGAGAAATAGGAATTCTGCAGAATTACTGTTTTAATCTGTTGTGGATTACACAGATCATCCTTGAAAAAGGCAGTGTAATCACTTACAGAAAAGCCTTTGCAGTTCATTTTAGAGATATTTAAGTATGAATTATTATTACTTTATATTTTTTAGTCTAAACTTCTTCCTGTAAATTTGCCTAAATCTGTGGATATAATTAATTTGTTCTCTGCTCTACTGTGTCTAGCAAATATAACTTAGAATAAGCAGCTGAGTTTTTTTAAAGAGCAAGTACATGCTAGAAATTGTGAATGTTTTTCTCCTGAATTGTCTAATTCGGGTCTAAGTTTTTGAAGGTCGGTGGAATTACATAGATGTTAAAAGGAACAAATTCAGTGTCTATCTGGATGAGGTTTTTTTACTGTGCCAAGATATTTTAGAACAGCTTTTTCCCATCAGGTATGAGAGGGACCATCTCAACAGGCTTTAGAGGTGTAAAATTGAAGATGTCTTTTGTAATTCAATACCCATTAGAATGTGTATTGTATTACTTTAAAAATATAGTGGTGTATACATTTCCTTTCTGTTTTCAGGCTTGTGTGGATGTACGAGCAAGCAGTGTATTTTGGCAACAGATGGAATTAGCAGAAGCCATTCAAGGGCAGCCCAAGTTACCAGAGTGGCTCTCCACACACCCTTCTCATGAAAATAGAGCTGAGCACTTAGACCGGCTTATCCCAGAGGTGAGCAGAGTTAAAGGAAGTGTGTCTCCTCCTCTTAGGAAGGTTGCCAGAATTAGTTTGGTATTGATTCACAAGCTGCTTTGGTATTGATTCAGAGTCTACTCTTTTAGCACCATGCTTATCTTTCTCTTTATCATTACAGAAATTTTCTGCTACAAAGCTTTCAACCTTAAAGGTTTTATTAAATGAAGAAAAAATTAAGATAGCACAGGTGAAATGTAATTATATTCTAGGGTTTTCTCTTTTCTGATTCTGATAGAAGTGTAGTATTTTTCCTTTTGAGTGGCCTTCCTGATATAGATGTGACGCTGTCACAGGCCTCATCCATTCTTTTCTCTTTTTTGCCATTTTGGAAGCCGGTTTTTAAGTTGGATCCCTAAACTGTCTTGACTTCTGTTGCTTTGGTAGCTAGCCTTAGGCTGTCAAATAGAGAATACTACATGCTATGTGTCTTTCTCACTGATGCGGGATTGAATACACCTCAAGTAGCTGTGCCTCAGAAGAATGTCAGATCCCCAGTAGAAGATTTCTTAATAGCCCTAGTTATGATAGGTCTCTGTATATTTTGCAGCCTGCTTTTTTCTTTACATCTCTGTTCTGTCACATTAAGGAGGAAATTTTACCCCACTCCAAGGAACTTGAGTTAATTCACAGAATTGCCCATCAACCTGCAATCTTTTCTCTGTTCTTTCTTTCAGATTTCCTCTCAGAGGAATGCCAAGTGGATAGCTACTTGGGGATTCTCTTAATTTGTTGTGCTACTTGCTGGTAGCTTAAGGAGAACTGTTCCAATTTAGTAATCTTGGTTTGTTGACTATTTCTTTAAATAGTGGGGTTTATAACTATAGAAAAATAACATGGATTATGCTTTGCCTACTTTTTTCTTTTTAAAATAGTGTTGAAGTACTTCAGGACTGTTTTTCAGCAAGCTAAACTGTGTTTGGAAATTCCCTTTCTTATAGCCAATTGGTAATTTCTTCTTCCTCCTCTCTTTTTTGGTTTGTTTTTTTTTTTAACTCTCAGTCACTTTAAGTCTTTCTAAATTCCAAACTATAAAGACAGTTGAAGATTTATTGGCAGAGGGAGCACTAAAACGTTGATGAGTTGGCTGATTTCAAAGGAGAAAAAAAGACTTTCATGAATCCTTTGATGAGAATGAATGCAGTAAATATCCTAAATGATGGCATAAATCAAAACCAGCATTAGGGGTAGGAGGTTGGAGACTGGCTAGACCGAATATTGGAGACTGACTAGACTGAATATTTTAAATTAATATACACAAATTCTGTACTTTGCAAAAACAGGTTGTGAGATTATTTTGATGGATTTTCTAACACATCAGAGCAGCTTGAATGGAAAACTATATTTCTTGTGGAACCTCAGTTTTAGTTAGATCGAACATAAAGGGTTTGGGATCCTTTATTTTCATACAGTTATGGACTAGCTTATAAAGTGGTAATGAAATAAATTACCTCATATGTTCTACCCCAGGACTGAGGAAATAAGTTAAATAACTGAGCAACTGTGTGGAACTGGCAGTCATGTTATTTCTGTCTTATCTCTTGTGGTTTAGCAAGTGGAGCAACCTGCATCTTTTTATAGGCACTTTCTCTTCCTAAGAAATTTTCTTCCAAATGATAAATGAGGAGGAGATATTTTCATTTGTCCCTTACCTTAAACATCCTTTGGAGTAGGAGAAACCAGGGGCTGAAGGCTTCCTGTTTTTAACAGAAATTCACTAGATAAGTGAGGTTGATACTACAAAAGTGGAATAAAAATGTAAGAAAGTATGTAGAGGTGTTAATGGAGGCTTCTCTGAAGCACTGACTCCCCTTCATTTGAGAGCTGCCTTCTTGAAGCTGGATCTCGGGCATTTAAAGGAAATCCCAGGGCTTTGTTGTTTCTCAGTATTAGCGCCCTTTTGTTTTATTGTTCATATACTTAAAGCCTTTTAGAACAGTGTGTTTACCATATATTAATGGCCATTAGATACTCCGAGCCCAGGGGGAAAAGCCAGATTTTGAAAAGGGCCTTTTTATCTCTCTAGTATCTCTCTGTGAAGAAACTGTACTTAAGACTCAGTGTCAGATCCATCGTGAGCATTGTTGTGTTTCATATGCTGATGGTTTTGGAGCTGAAATGGTTTTCAGGACAATACAGTATCTATTATTAGACCAGCTACTGTAACTGGAGGAAATAGGAACAAGTTTTTAGACTTCTCAGGCTGCACAGATGTTTCTCTACAGACTTCTAAGCAAGTTCACAATATGATGCAATCATACAAAGTGAGATTTTTCTTTAGGTAATGAAATAGCATGTCTCAATGAGGTGACTTAACGGTCTCAGGAAATGTAAATTAAAGCAGGAATATCACAGGGATTCTTGTTTCACATAATTAAAATTAATTTGATTTGCTCCCTGTCTTTTAAAGATCTTGCATCTGATTTTCTGAACAAGATGGAAGCTACAGTCAAGCTGAGGAATTAGTAAATAAGAGAGCAATTACAAAGTGGTGCTCTCCTGGAAAGGAAATAAAGGAAATTAAAAAGACTTACCATGTTTTTAAAGGATTTCCCCCTCAGACTGGGAGAGATTTGGATTGTAAACTAGGAAAACAGAATATGCTGTTAAACAGGAAACTGAAATCTCCTACAATTCCTACATGGAAGGTGGTGAGATGCTCGATGAAGACCTATGCATTTTATTTTTGAAAAAAAAAAAAAATTTTGTAGTAGCAGGCAGGATGCTTACCATTGTTCTGGAGAGAAAAATTGTGGAAGTGTAGTGCCAGAGAGATGCCATAGGACCTTCTAGTTCATCTCTGAACCTTTTATTTTAATGTTCTCTGACTTGCTACAGTTTGTCTACCTTCTTTTCTAGTATGTTGCTCAGATAGAGCACTCTACATCAGCTGAAGCCTCAGCTGTGCTGAATAAAGCAGAAGGTTATCTACTGAGCCTTGCCTGTGACACAAAAATTCATCTTGATATGACATTTACTTTTTGGCATCATGTTGTTGGCTCAGAGTCCTGTTTTGATTCATTGTAACTCCTGTTTCCCACTCTTGTGGAAATGCTGTGTTGAGGTCATTTCGAGAGTAATACTATGTCACCTCTACTGCTTCTCTTTTGTTTGCTAGGTCAATTAATTTGTCCAAAAAAAAAGTTAGTTAATTTACTTTGGCAAGATCTGTTCTTGTCAAATCCACATTGGCTGTTCATTATTTTTATTATTGTTTTGGTAGTTATTGCTTATGCCTCAGTCTGCTGCCTTTTGGATGTTGAAGATACATTTATTTCACTTCCTTTTCAAAAATGCATTGGTATATTTGTCTTTTGCTTATGATGTAAAGATTACTTCAGATAGTTCTAGTACCAAAATATATTAATTAAGCCCTTTCAATGTGAAAATTTAAAGGAAAATAAGAATAAAATTGCTGAGCTATGTTTCTGTCCTCCCCATAAAGTTGTTAAATATTTTGTCACCATTTTCCTTTTCTGTGCCAACAGAAGCAGTGAAAGATTTGAAACATTAGCATTGTATAAAGGTTGCTTTTCTTCTCCATTAAGTAACAAACCTATCCATTCTTTTAATCATCTTTTTATTACTACTTTGTTTGTAGAACCCGTTGTCTTCCCTATGCCTGCTAATTGTAATTCGTTTTGCAACTCAGTGTTTCTTATTTTTTAATTTTTTGATTTATTTTTTTTTCCTTCTCTTCCCTACATGCTTGTGCTATTTCTTAGTTTTTTGTAGAATTGTAAAGTCAGAGCAGAAGTCAGCCCTGCCGAGGTAATCGCACTTAATACACAAGAGACTATAACCCTTGGCCTGGTTTGCGGACAAGAGAGTGATGTGACTTTTATACTGAGAGAGCTGACAGCCTGAGAGGTAGGATGCAATCCAAAAGACTGTGATGGGCTGAGGTGCAGCAGTTAGCCTGGTATCTCTGACAGTGGTGAAGGGTTAATACTGAGAGCTAACAACTACTTTTTTCTATATTTGTCTCTGCTGGTCGGCTTTATATGAAAGCAGTAGGATGAAATGGACCTCCCTAATTCCTATGCCTTCCCCCCTCCCAACACATTGCAGGACGTGACTGCAATTGTATTGATAAGAAAAACAGCTTCACCTTTGTTACTTAGAAGCAATAGTTTTGATGTTTTATTTGACATCTCCTGAAGCAGTAAGCATGCAGTGGTCTTTATTCTGAACAGCAGTACTTCTCTCTTAAGGTTAACCTGAAAAGAACCGCATTAAAGTACTCTCAGTTCCCAGGTGAATCTGCATGCTCACTCTAGCTAGTTATCCTTGTCTCAGTTCTGTCCGTCGTCTTTATTGAGAACACTCTTTGCTATAAACAGTCAGTGAAACATGTTCTTATTATAACATCCATATGCATGTGCTTCGTTAAGAATGCTTTTACTTGTCCTTTTACCCAAACTGTCAAAAACCAATTTATTTGGGCAATATTTAATTACCAGATATGAAGTTGCTAGTGATTTTGAAAGTACAGTATGGCTGACCATGTTGGTCTGTTTTATTTTTCAGGAAAAATTATACTGTAAGCTCCTCAGCCTGTTACTGGCATCGTAATAACATTACAGAGCTATTGGCACAAAAAAAAATAGCAGCAGTCAACTGAGCTAGATAACTAGGGTTGAATTTTGCATGGCCATCACAAACATACACAGAAAGACTGCTTTTGCTAGAGTGTGTAGTCATAGCTGTCTTTAACAGTGAGATGACATGTCAACATAGCTTCCCATTCTTGTAACTGTAGTCTTTTTAATGGCGTGTGAGTTGGTGTTGAACAGATGCCTTCTACCCCCTTGGACAGCTTTATGTCTAGCAAGAATGCAAAGACATACAGAGGGTGAAAATGTTAACTCTGAAGTATTGTTGTTTACTTTTGCTGTTGTGACTTTAGTATTTTAGGTAAGTGAAACCATGGAAATAGGCCAGCCACTATATAGCCAAGAAAACCAGAAATTTAAAATTGCTAAATTAGTTTAAAAGAGGATTACGTTGCCCTTTGCAGGATAAAGCATAAATCTTTATATTTCCATTTGCCTTGAATAATGCTGCTTGATATTAATGTAGTCTTGCAGCAGCTTGTGCTCAGGAAGAGAACAAGAGAAAACTCTTGGTTTGTCATAAATGTCAATTTAGAAGTCAATTGGTCACTGAAGCAGAGGAGTGTTCAGTGGTACACTTAGATTTGGTGACTACATGGACTATCATGCTGTAGAAAAACAAATACTGAAAGCTTTATTCGTATTTGTTAAAAGGTAGACAAGAGGAGTATTTGCATGCCTAATCCAGACTTGTGTATCCATTAATTTGAATGTTACATTTCAGCAAGAAGCAGCTGGAGAAACTCTTGCTACATTCATGGAATGTGTCTTTTCCAAACCCAGTTGTTAAATTCTATTTGTTTCTAACTATTTACAGCAAACTCTTTTTCAGTTCACTGGAGTAAAGTTAGGGAGAAGTTTGGTACCTTCTTAGAGAAAGAAAGGAATTAAGAAGCTCTGCTCTTCTATTTTAAAGTCTGCTGTAATAAGATCTTCCCAGTGTCTCCTGTGGAAGGATGCCAAATTCTTTCAAAATGATGGGTAAATACTTCTGCATAGGTGTACTGGAATATTTGATTTGATATTTCAGCCAAATCTAGTGTATGTAAAGCAGATTAAAACTTTCTGCTCTGTTATTTAAGTGCAGTGGTAGTTCCACTATGAAAACTGTTACTCTCTTCTTCCTTTTTAATCCATCTAGAACAAATGAATCAACCCATGCTTTCGGCTAGCAGTCCCTAGTACTGGTCAGGAGGCACCTGGCTACAACTCAGGACAGGTCTGGCCATTACTTTTCAAGAATCGACTGTTATGAAGAGAAGTGGAATAAAATAAACATTTGAACTTACTTTCCCATGAAAGGATTAAAAATAAAGCTGGATGTTAATCTGTCCATATTTTTATACTGTTAATTGAGGCTAAGATACAGATAATACTGCGTAAAAGTGACTGTACCACAGTGACCATTGATTAGTGCTAAATATCAGGCTAGTTTTTGACTTCATGTTTTGTTGGTGTTTCATTTTGCAAGTCTTGAAAAAATAGGTCTCAGCAGAGGTGTAGAAACCTCTAAAATTCTACATATAATATTTTGCTATATGATGCATAGGAACTTGCTTTTCTTGATTAGTTTCAATGGATCTTGTAGGAGAATCTGTGGAGACTAGTAGATCTGTGTACAACTGCTTGCAAAGTACCGCATTGGACTTAGTTGTGTGGTATCCACTGTTAGCTCTAAAACACGCTGACATTTTTCTATAGGCTAGTTAAAGTAAGTTCAGCTTCATTACAATGAACACCTACTTAAGCATCCTTAAAACAGCTGACTTTATACTGTTTTATACCAATTTCTACACAGTGCCTTTGACACATGAGATCCATCTATTGTCATACCTTTCTCAGATTGCCCACAAGGCAGAATGATGTGAGGGGAGTGTGCCTGCGCTAGTGGATTTTTGATTCTTTGGGAAATTCTTTGGCTCTTTTGTGCCTCTACTTTCTAATCTGTAGAATGGAGGCAATGGCACTTACTCAGTGAGCAGGAATAATTTAAAGTTTGGTCTCTTAGTGCTAATATTTTTATCCAGATAAATTTTTACCTTCTAGAGACATTGTTTTCTCAGAACACTTGAAAGCTATGCATTCAAATGCTTCTTGGAGATGAGATCACTTGTATAACTGGACCTTAACTATACTGCTCAACCATCTGGATCTCTGTGCCGAATTGTTAAACGTCCATTATGATATTGGAGGCTTTTCCCTCCTTATTTGAGCCAGACATCTATATGATAGTTGCTTCAATAATAGAACATATCTGATGAAGTAAATTATTCACAGCCCTTTTTTTTTTTATGCAGTCCTTTTAATTTACATGTGATTGTAAATTAAAAGGTAAAAGGTGCTGCTGTGAACAAGTATCATGTAAAATAGTTGGAGACCTTCCTATCTATTTATGCTGTACCTTTTCAAGTATCCATTCTTTGAGAGACTGTCTCTGAGAAAATTATTTTCATTCTTCATTTTTCTCCATTGTTTTACCATATTGCTACATTTCTTCTCAGAAATTCTTGGTTTCTGTTGAAAAGTTGTTCGGTAACAACTCAGACTCAGTATTATACTCGCTCTCAGACTCAGTATTATACTCACTAAGCTTTATGTACAAATGCAGACCTTACTGGAAAGCCAAATCACTGACTGAAACCTTTTTTGTTTTTCTTATTTAAATGAGCTTGATTTGTTTTCCTATGTATTCACAGGCTCTTAAAATAAGAGAGAGCTGCAATTGCCCATCTCTTTCTGGACCAGATCCTCGCCTCATTTTCAAACTTAACATGCAACATCTCCTGGAATCATCTACAGGTCAAGAAACCCCAAATTCTACAAAGCGAGATCTCTCAAAACCAAAACTGGATTTTCCTCACACTCAAAAAGTGGAAGATATGCCAGTAACTTTTGCAGTTAAACCTACAAACTAATGATAATAATTTTCATGTTTTATGAAACTTGTGGTCCCTGAAGGTCTGTCTTGTAACAGAAATTTGTCTTTGAACCATAAAGAAGTTGGAGCCACTGATATTCTATGTTTCTTCTATGTGATCTCTCACTCAAAGCAATAAGGAACCATGCCCACACAAGAAGAGCAGCGTGTTGGAGCAGAAAGTTTCTTATTCATCAAGAGTTACTAAAATAAATCACTTCTCAGGGGAAAGATAATCTCGTACAATCCAGTCACAGTGTCATTTTCAGCTTTATGAGGCTCACCTTGATCAAAGGACAGATGAGCCAGAAGCGTCCCTAAAGCAGAGGAAAAAATACAATTTTCATCACTTAAGTTGTCTGGTTTATCTTGCTGTAATTTGGGTTAGATCTGTTCAGCTTCATTTGAGAAATAATGAGGAGGGCTTACTGCCTATTCCACATATAGAACGTTTAAAAATATAAAGCTGAGATGCAGTAATAGCCTATGGGCTAGATACACCCCCACTTAATTAGGTGAATTTACTGCTGGGATTTTTCTTCTTTCTAAGGCATTTTAGAATATGGATTGATTCAACATTTCTCTTCAAAGCAAAAGGTTGCACAAAGTTCAATTTAAAAAAGGAGTTAAATAATTTTCAAGGAAGTTTGTCTTGTGAGGAAAAAAAAAAACCCTACAAAAACACCATATAAGAACCAGTTTGTAGCACGAGAATGCTTTGCAAGGATACCTATTGTCTTTTTTTAAATGATCAGGGTGCCTCATCAGAGGCTGGCTTTACTGGAATGACATTTGGTTTGGATAGATCCATTTGGATAGAAGTGATTACTGATGTGGAAATACATTATGTAGTAGACAAATACAGGAAGATTCCTTGACTGCACAGCTTTCGCAGCTGTACCTTACCCTAAAAGGTGACTTCTCTTCAGGAAACTGGCATCTAATGCTGAGCATTCCCTCCCTTCCCCCAATCCCCCTGAAGCCACACATTTTATACTGTGGAGACCAATATGCACAATATAGGTAAAGCTCTGCCTGTCTTGATGGACTGACCAGTACGGCCAGCCTGCGAATCTTTATTTGCACATGTTTGAGTTATCCTAACTTTGCAGTTGATGAAAATACTGAAATGTGGTTCTTAGAAGAAGATGTAGAAAGAGGTGGAAGTGAGTGAAAATAAAAAAGGGAAATCCCGTTCCTTTATCTGTTAAGATGTACTTGCTGTTAGGTTTTTTGTTACTCATATTAAAAAAAAAAGTCTGTTTCATGTATGGTAGGACTTTACATGAAGGGGACACTCAAAATATTTTGGTGTATTGTGTTTTGAAACATTCTTTTTTATCTATCGAGAATACTTCTTCAATTAAAGCAGAATGGAAGCTTTTTAAAAGGAAAAAATAATCTATTCAGTGCTGTCAGTGAATATAGCTGGAAAAAAAGATTGTGAAACAAGTAATTCCTTTACTGACTTCAGTCGACCAGCTGGGGTCCTTTGAGAAATGCAAGCAACTGCCTAACTTTATTTAGAGGTAAGTTGATGTATCTGCAGTGTTGATGATTCTAGGTCTGATTATATAGGTCTAGACTGGCTGCATATTGCTTACAAGCTGTTTTTAAATCTCTGCTCAATACTCTTGGCAAGAGGCAGAAGGTCCAGCCTGACCATTATTCATCCATCCATTTTTATTCTTACTGACAGGAGTTTTTGTAACAGACATTCAGTGATGTGTTGAAGTGTTTGGACATTGTCACCTGAAGGTAAACAGAAAAATACACTGTTTAGATTTCCCTGTGGACCTTACAGTTTATACTGCAACACCAAGACCCCAGCACCGCTGCTGCTGCCTCTCTTGCTCCAGTGTCAAAACTTGTTTTGTTATCCAGGGCTCCTGGTTGATACACAACTTGCTGCTTGTGTCTGTTAGGACTAAGGAGAACACAGAACAATTTTTATAGTGTTCAAGTTGAAGTATGGAATAGTTTGGGTTGGAAGTGACCTTTAAAGGCCATCTAGTCCAACCCCCCTGCCATGAGCAGGGACATCTGCAACTTGATCAGGTTGCTCAGAGCCCAGTCCAACCTGACCTGGAATGTTTCCAGGGATGGGGCATCTACCACCTCTCTGGGCAACCTGTGCCAGTGCTTCATCACCCTCCTTGTGAAAAATTTCTCCCTTATATCTAGTCTAAATCTACCCTCTTTTAGTTTAAAATCATTACCCCATATCCTGTTGCAACAGGCCCTGCTAAAAAGTCTGTCCCCATCTTTCTTCTAAGACCTTTTCAGGTACCGGAAGGCTGTAAGGTCTCCCTGGAGCCTTCTCTTCTCCAGGCTGAACAAGCCCAACTCTCTCAGCCTGTCCTCCCAGCAAAGCTGTTCTATCTCTCTGAGCATTTTTGTGGCCCTCTTCTGGAACCTCCCCAACAGATTCATGTCTTTCCTGCGCTGAGCGCTCCAGAGCTGGACGCAGCACTGCAGGGGCGTCTCACCAGGGCGGAGCAGAGGGGCAGAATCCCTTCCCTTGCCTTGCTGGCCATGCGGCTTTGAATGCAGCCCAGGGGCCTTCTGGGCTGCGAGCGCACATTGCTAGCTCATGTCCAGCTTTTCATCTCCCAGGACCCCCAAGTCCTTCCCAGCAGGGCTGCTCTTGATCCCTTCATCCTCCAGCCTGTGCTGATACTGGGGGTTGCCCAGACCCACATGCAGGACCCTGCACTTGGCCTTGTTGAACCTCGTGAGGTTCACATGGGCCCATTCCTCGACCTTGCCCAGGTCCCTCTGGATGGCATCCCTTCCCTTGGGCATGTCAACTGCACCCTTCAGCTTGGTGTCATCTGCAAACTTGCTGAAGTTGCACTTGATCCCACTATGTCATTGATGAGGATGAATACTGGTCCTGATACAGACCGCTGAGGGACACCACTCGTCACCAGTCTCCATCTGGACATTGAGCCATTGACCACTGGCTCATCTCTGGATGCGACCATCCAACCATTTCTTCATCCACCCAACAGTCCACCCATCAAATCCATCTCCAATTTAGAGAGAAGGATGTTGTGGGGAACTGTGTGAAAGACCTTACACGAGTCCAGACAGATGATGTCGGTAGCTCTTCCCTTGTCCGCTGATGTGGTCACTCCATCATAGAAGGCTACTAGGCTGGTCAGGCAGGACTTGCCCTTGATGAAGCCATGCTGACTGTCTCAAATCACCTCCCTGTCTTCCACGTGCCTTAGCATAGCTCCTAGGAGGATCTGTTCCATGATCTTCCCAGGCACAGAGGTGAGGCTGACAAGTCAGTAGTTCCCAGGGTATGAAACTACACAAATTTCCTATTTCTACTGTCTGTTTTAAGTGACTTAAGTATTGTAGTGGAGTGCTGGAGATGCACCAATAAAGTACGCACACAAGTATTAGGCCTCTACACTGAAACACTATAGTTTTAAAGTCCAAAATGGGATGTTGAAAATTTCAGTTTTTACTTTACATCTTGGATTATCCCTAATATTTTTCTTAAGTTCTTTGGGAGGGATTTCGTCTTTCTGCTCCTCTTGTGTCCAACACAGAAGATGCCTCTTGGAGGGCACTTCTTCGTTAAATGCTTAATGAATACTAGACATCTGTCTATATTGTTAAAGTATTTTCTTTTTTCTTTCTTGAACAGAAAAATTACAAGAATGTTGCTTTCCAAAGGTTTGAGAAGTCATAGTAAAAGTTGCGCTTTTTAAATTAAAGAACATATAATAATTTTTAGTTGTGTATATATAATAATACATGTTTATATATACCTATATATAAAAACTAGAATATATTAATATATTAATCATAATAATTATAATCTTAAAATATATGCCTTAGGAAAATACTATGGTTGCGAGTTCCTGATCATCTGTAGAAACTTTTCATTGCAGTTGTGTAGCTTAGTATGTCCCAGGAAAATAGAACTAGAAGTGTTCCTGAAGGAATCCAGTACTTGAAAGATGCATGGCATACAAGAGGGAGAATAGTGGCTAAAGTGAAAAAAGGTAAGATAGGTCAGTAAAAATTCATTGGCATTCCCACCACCAGTACTGCATGCTGTACTTCACAGCTTCCTGTTGAAAGACAGAAGTATTTGGTAGAAATTTCACTAAATTTTTTAATGCATTTGCTATAGTGGGAGTGTTGAACAATTTGATAAGCAGGGGATGTGCATTCAAGGCAGTCCTGTAATAAAAATGGCTCCTTACAACTTTTGGGTTGTCATGTTACTCTTTTTTTGTTTGTTTGTTTAAACTTGAAATACAGAAGTGCCAGGAAAGCAAATCAAACAGCTGTTAGAATGTTCTTTGTTCTTGAATTCTGTTTGTAGTCATTAAAAGAGAACAATCCTGCAACCTTGATGCTTTTTTCATATATTATGTGGGCTGCCACAGCTTTTTTTTGTTGTTGTGGTGTTGATATCTTAATACCCCTGATTGAAAAACTATTTCCAGTATAGTAGTCTGTTGTAAGCTGGCTTACTGCCATCAAAATTCTCTCTGCTGAAAACCCTGGTTGTTTCTCCAGATCTTGTGAGCTTTTGAAGAGGGAGTGGGATGATCACGAAGAGTGGTTGGTAGTAGAGGTGGCAGGGTAAGATTTCCTGTCAGCAGTACACTGCGGTTTCTTTAGGTTTCCAGTCCATATTGCAGAGTGTGGTTTACTCAGTCACCCGCAGTAAGGACTGATATTAATAACTTGCATTTCTAGATCGCTTGAAGCACCTCATAAATACTAATTAGGTTTTTCCATAATACTTGCATAGGTGAACTTTCTAATACTTTTGTTGGAGATACTGAAGCTCAGTATGACAGTGATTTTAGCAAAACTTCGCAGAATATCAGTGAAAAAAATCTGGGGCTGGAACTCTGGTGTTCTGAATCATTCCTTAGCATACTACAGCACACTGCATAATGCCTGTGTGTCTAAAACCAGGGTACTCATAGCAATTTGAAATGATAGGCTTTGCATGGTTGTTACATTTATACAGTTTGTCACCTTTCGGTGTGCATCTGCAGGGGTTGGATGTATCTCTTTATGCATACTTGACCGAGATAGTTGGTTGTTCTTGATATAGTTATTTCTTAGCTACTTTCTCCTGTGTGTAAACTGGTTATTATTTCTTTACTGCTTATCATCACTAAGGAGCTGATGCCTAAATCTGTTGACAAAGTAGTTATATAATCTCAAAAAAGGTTTAATCTCAGTTTTGTGATTCCACCACAGAATCAGAGTTTGTGGTGTATTTACTGTCACATCAGCTGTAAGATAACTCTGCATACAAGTTGGCTACAATTATTCCTTTCCCGTGCCCACACCCCATCTTTTTCTTGTGCCGCAGGTGTCTCTGCCAGAAGCAGCAAAGGCTGCTGAGAGAGGAGTCAGGATAAGCAGAGTGGACTTAACTAAATCAAATAAAAGATGGAGTTGAATGTTCTGCCTGTGATAACTTTATTGCTGGGGTTGGCAATTGTTGGCAGATCTGTAAGGAGAACTGACTGAGTGTCTCTGGTGTCCCTCGTTGCTGCCTACACATATTGCAGCCGTCCAGTAAATGTGCTGTTTGATCTCATGGAGCCTAAGGCTGCGTGCCAAATATAGGCACAGCATAATATTCCTGGCTACACTGTCCTGGCTGTGCTGGTGAAAGTTTGCTGTTCTTGGTACGAGCCAGGGGTTCTTAACCCTGATTTCTGAATGGATGCAGAGAATTGTTATCTCTAGCCCATAAATTCATTATAACTATTAAACTAAGCTGAAATTGAAACTGTTGACCTGGAAGCGAATAGCTCCATAATATTTCATTAATCCTTTGAGATGTTTAATTCCTGCTAATTTGATATTTCAGATATGATCTTCTCTACAGATATAATGGCTTAATTAGTATACATTACATGATGTCTCTTCACACTACAGCGTGTACAGTATTTATCCACTAGAAAAGTAATTCAGTAGAGCTCAATTATAATACATTGACTAGAGCATAAAAGTTGAAAAAGATATGTGCAATATTCATTATATTTTAAGCATAAACATTTTTCAAGCAGTCTTCTATTTGTTATCTCTATGACCTTCTAAAAATGATGTTCCTAAATCTTTTGTTACAGCTTACTAAAATACTTGAATTTAAAATGGAATTCTGACAATACTGGATTAATTAGCATATCATAAGCAACATTTGGTGGGACAATAGTTGATAGAAACCTGATGTGTAACTTACCTGTATAATATCCTTAATACAGTCTTTCATATTGTTGGAGACCAGCAAAATAGCTGTGAAAATACATGTTTGAAAAATAACTTTCTATTTGATACAGTTGTTTTCTATATGTTAATTTGACAACAACAGTGCTGGCTGACAGCACGTCTTGGTGATAGAACCCAAAGTATGTGCTGAACAAATTTATTTTGTAGCATGCAGCCTGGAAATATCTTAGGTGAAGACACCTGTTTCAGCTCTATGTAACAGTTCAGGACAGCAGTTCTGGAACTGCAGGGAACAGGCAAAGAGTAAGGTAATTAGTCTTTGGAATCTGGTCATTTTGCTGCTGCCTTCCTGTGAAAGTCAGTGGAGACACAGATACGAAGAAGGTCTGATAGGTCATCTTAGAAACAGTTAGTTTAACTAGTGGAAGTAAAAATTTTGCTTGTGGCATATGCTGTATGATCAGACTTGCCTGCTTTTTCCTTCAGTTTTCACTGGCATGTAGATTTTCATGGGAAGGATCTGTTGTAACTGTATTGGAACATACGGCAGGCAGCCTCTTGGTCGTTCTGTCTTTCATTTCTAATGGCAGGTACAAAGACTGTTTTCCAAGGTGAGTTCCAATGATAGAAGTTGGTGTTTTCTTCTTATCTGTTTATAAGTGGCATCGTGGTCAAGGCCCACCAGTTTCTCTCAGGTTTTTATCATGCCTTTTCTACAGAATCCAATGTAGACAATTCATCAGGTTCCACAGAATTAGGATGAGGAAACCAACATTTCAACACCAAGTCACTGTAAAAAAAGGGTGTAAGGTGGTATATGCGTCAGCAACAGAATCTATTGAAAGTGCTAAATGGGCTGAAAACTTGATAAACGTGTAGGAAGCTCCAAAGTTCTTGTGCAAGTTTCATGGCAGGTTGTTCATAGTTTCACATACCACAGCCTTTCCAAGTGGCTGTTGAAGTCAACCCAGGGGGCCACAAAAGATGAAGGAGTCTGCTGGAAAAGTGGTATTTCTTAACTACTCGCTGCCTGATTTCTATAATTGCATAGAGGATTTGGTATTTGACCCAATTGTCAGATGAAATATTTCCCCCAAATTTGTAAAGGATGTTTTTTTCATGTAGCTATTGAAGTTGAGTTTTTTTGTCACATCAGCATGTATAGAATAGTACTCGAATTTAGATGACTCCTGCCCCAACCCAGATGCTCCCCCTCCTACCACTCTCTGCAATCTAAGACTTGAGGTAATTAAATTTATCTCTTTTTCCCTTCTGTCAACATTGATATATATTGCATATTTGGACTCTAGAGAATCAGAGCTCCTTATTCCTGA
Organism: Phaethon lepturus; assembly: GCF_000687285.1. Lineage (NCBI taxonomy): Eukaryota > Metazoa > Chordata > Aves > Phaethontiformes > Phaethontidae > Phaethon > Phaethon lepturus. The sequence continues at coordinate 27,390 of NW_010526730.1, forward strand.
CTGGGATATGTTGTCGTCAGATTTATTCCATATATGTATGGAATAAACAATGAAAGAGTAAATGATGAAGGGGTAATGTAGCGAAGTTGCAGCAGTGTGATTTGTTAGCCACAAGATGGCAGTTGGGCTGCCTGAGCTGGGCTTGAAACATGCATTGCAACACCCTCATTTTTAGTTTGGCTTTAGTAAATTGTCAAGGTGATTTTCCCTTTCAGTGTTCAACTGCAATGACTCTTCCCTGGAGTAAACTTGAAACATCGTCCTTGTGAGCCAGTGAATCTCATGTGGTTCTGTTGAAGGCTTTCAGTTCTTCATCTGGATAGCGGACAACTTTATAGAAAGCTGCTCTCTGGCAAGCCTTACTTTCCCTTAGCGGAAATGATCAGAAGGGAGTGACTGACTGAGTGAAAAATTGTACATGCAAAAATTAAGTATGCACCATTGGATTTACACTTGTAGTAGCCAGTTTTGAGCCCCCATTGCAAATCTGGTCTGCTTTCCTCCTACTGTAGGGTAACAAATGAAGATGGAACATTTTATTTCGGTGCTGACAGCATGCTTGTCTCTGTCTAATGATTAAAGCAGGATCTGTGCTCTGAGGAGATAAGAGATGTGTTTCCACCTGTGTTTCTGATGTCCTGGGGCTGTTTTTTTTTCCTTCCTCTACAACCTGTCAGGGAGCAGCGAGAGTGAGGCTGCTCCATGAGGGAAAGCAAGCCGGGAGCTGAGCGTGACCACAGTACCGGCTAGTCATCTCACAAGCAGGGTGAGCAGCATGGGATTGGTGACAGAATTGGGTGCCCTTGACAGTCCAGTGATCATCAGACCAATTCTAGGTGACAGGTCTGCTCCAAGATCAGAGCAGGAGGCCCAACCAACATGTCAGGATCAGCAGGGGACAGGGCTGTGTATTACCTCCTCATCACACCTGGGGGCTGAGTTGAAATGGAGCCCTGGGTGGTGGGTACCTGTGCAGAGGTTCTTGCTGAGGCTGGTCAGGGCAATTAAGGCCTGCTGGCACATTTGGGCACTGACATCCTGGGACAGGAGAATCTGTTTGACTGTATAATGTAGGAATGGACTAATGGTGAAGTTCCTAAGGAATGAATACTCCAGATTTCAGTTTCCTATGCCATCTTGTAAGGATCACGTAGGTTTTTAGTGTGTAAGTTTTTCTTCTGTAAAACAAAAATGTGAGAGAATAAATTCAAGAATATATCAGGATGGATATGTATCTGAGGTGAGGAGAAAATGAAAATATTTGGATAGGCTGTTTTTATCTCCTCCTCTAGAATTCTGGTTTTAGAGTATGAGGGATAATGGAGAGGGGAAGCGATAGCAGTTCCTTAACATCAGCTAGCCCTACTTGTTCAGGAGGGGGTGAAATGAGAGGACTCTGCTTTTGTTCTGTGGTCTCAGTGGTTGCTGGTGTGTCTCTCTGTCCCCATTCCATGTGAGGTATTCCATGAACTAAAAGTGTGAAGGGAAATAATTGATCTTGGTGTTCGGAGGAGCTGAACATGTGTCAGCTGGATTTCAGGGACTGCCAGGTATACAAAGAGTGTCTTCAAATTCTGAGCCTGGAGAAGGTTTCTATGTCTTCTTTAAACACTTCAACAAAGTGGCAAATGATTCTCAAAGCAATCAGAACCTCAGCTAGCACTGTGTTTGGTGCAGTTTTGCCCACTTCTTTGCTAAATCCTCAGCTGTATCACGCTCCTACTACCTTGATAATACAGATGAGGCTATACTGGTCTGTGTTTCACCATTTTTTTCAGCCAACAAGCTAGAAGGAAACAAAACCCTTGAGAAGCAACAGGGTCCAATTTTCACTGTCAACAATGAGGCCTCTATTCTGTTCACATTGAAATCCCTGGCAAAAGTCCCAGTGGTTAGATCTGGATTTCTCCCTCCTTAAAACAATATTCTTCCTTTTGTGCTTTATCCTCTGCTTGTCAGAATCAGCTGATTATGAGCTCCTGCACAGATGACATTTTATCTTCAGTAAGCAGGAAGGAGGCATGAATTAGGGCTTAGAAAAAATGTTCAATAATTAGCCACAGAGGAAGGAAAACACCCAAAAAAAGTACGCAGAAGGAATGACTGACTTCATTTGACAAGGCTGGAAAGTTCAGCTGTAATGACAGTGGTTAAATTAATTATGATGATTTGGTGACAAGAAAGCTAGCTTGTCCCCAAATGATGTGTATTATTTTTTTAACCAAGATGAAGTAACTGCACGCTGCTGCTGTGTGTCAGAATCATAGGTGTTGTGCATGATGGCCCAATTTGATCACATGCTAACCTTCAAGCCAGAGTTTGGATAAATCTGTGGAAGGCTTTAGTGCTTTCTCTAAAGCCTTCATTATTGTGAATAGCTATGATAGACAGAGTCTTGGACAATATGGTGGATTGTGACCTCTGTCATTAAAAGGGCAAATTCTTGTATTTTAGCTGAAGCTAGGGGAAATGTGTTGTGGGGCTGTGCTGAGAGTACTACCCTATCTTTAGTAGTCACTGCTATCATGAATGCTGCTGATCCTGCATCATCATCTACTCCCACACTTCTGTTACAGCTCCATCTTGCTTTGGCTGCAGCTTTTATGACTGGAGGTGTTTGTGGGCAGAGCTGACATAAAATACATAGTACATGTATCCCCATATGGTATTAGAGAGCTCCTCTTGGCCATCTGGGGGTGTAGTATCTAAATGTGCCCCAGCTTCAATTCCTCATGGCTGTTTGGTCTCTCTTGTCATTCTGGCAAACTTTTTTTAATACTGACTGACTTTTGACATGCTGACCTCTCCTTATTTGTATTGTCAGTATTGCAAGAGAGAGGAACCACTGATGACTTTTCTGTGTGGCTATGGAAGCCTTTGAGACCTTTGGACTTCTTGATTTTTTTCTCTTGTGAGCAGGTCCCAATCTATCAGGCTATCCCTGAAGAAATCTCCATCTCTTAACTTTGGACTTTCATTTTTATCATTTTAATGTTTCATAGTGCCTGTGGGCCATATATGTCAAGAGGCATCACATCTTGGAGGATGTTTCTTAATGGCTATCATGAGTTGATACACCTAGGATCTTAGGAAGGAAGACCTTGAATTTGACAGGGATATTAAGGGCCGCTACTGAAATGAGCACAGCATTAGCAAAGAGAAGTGGTCAGAAGGTACTCATGCACTGATACCTGATACGCTGATCAGTTTTCCAGGCAATAGCAGTTTTGGGGGTCTGTAAACAACTTTTCCTTTTATTTCCATTGATGGGAAGTCAAGCTGTAACTCATTGCCAACATCTGCCGGCATAGCTGTCAGGCATGGGTGTGAAGCGATATGGCTGCTGATGGTCAGAGCAGTCACACCAAGATGCCATAATAAAAGCATAGCTATTTTAGAGGAAAAAGCCCCCCACAAATATTTATACTAGTTTTGCCTCATTTTAGTACACTAATAAAAATGCATTTTTGCCGTGTATAACTTTGCACAGAAACACTTTGCTATACTGGCTTACAAGTTTCCTTATATCAGTAAAATGTTCCTGAGAGTCATTTGGACCTGGTGTCGTTGGACCGTGCACACAATTCTGCCTCCTGGAACAACAGGAACCAAGCACATGCAGGCAAGCCTCTCCTGCAGGAGCCATAAGCACAGCTCTTCCTCTCTAACAGTAGACAGAGCTGTTCTGTGACCTCTGTCTTCCTCTAAGGCTTCTTCCACCTAACATTCTTTTATTCCTATTCCCTGCTTTTCTCCTTTAAACTTGGTTGCTTATGAAAAACGTAAGGATAAATCCAGATAGCTAGTCTAGCTACTACTCTTTTCTGCCTCTGTTTTAAAATAACAAGAAAAGCTTTGACACTTAAGAGCCTAGGCGAGATGAAGTGGCTTAACCCATGGAGTATGGCAGTGGCTGTAAGTAATGCATGGCATCTTGAACTCTTCCTATAGAGACTTTCACCCCAGGTGCTGATACATCAATGACTCTTAATGTGCAATCTATTAGCATGTTTCACTGTAACAGTCTAATGAGTTGCAGTAATCCAGCCTGGAGGTCAGAGATGAAAGGCTTGCTGTTGAAGCTGCTTATTGAACTTGATTCCCCCATCTTTAGAAGGTCAGAAAACTCATCCACCCAGAGAACGACCTTTGCCGGGTCACAGAGACTGATGGGCAGGTTGGCCTGTGCAAATCTGAATTCTGAAACCAATCTTAGAAGCAGATAGAAGTGATTCCATGTTTTCAATAAGACAAGGCTACTCTGTATCTTTGTTAGTTTAAAAGGCTAACATAGGAAATCTTGCGTTTTTTAAACTAAAATTGAATGTAGAACAGAACATTTTCAGATCAGTATGCTGATAGGATTGGACTGCGGTACCTCATTGGACTCAATGAGATCATGTTTTTACAAGTCTGCTCTAGTCCATCAGGCAAACCTAGTGAAAAGGTAATAGAAAAAATGCAACAAAGACATGGTTGATACTGAGACAGTTCAATGAGCATTTTTTGCTTCTAAGAAAATTACCTAAACAGAGAATAAAAAAAAAACCCAAAAAACCAACCCCAAAAACCTTGGCAAAACTACAGCTTGCTCAGGCTTCCTGAGGCTTTAGAGATTCTGGCACAAGGGTACCTCATAAAGCTGTATGTGAAAGGAAAGAGTTTTAAAAAAAAAAGGGAATCCGTATCTGTATCACTCGTTCCCCACAGGTGGGTTTCAAAGACCCAAAACTAGTCACCTACGAAACTTAAGATCTTGCAGAATTGTCTCCTTTAGTATAAATATTTTTTAAAAACCTCAGTATTGTGATTAATTTTGGCAGTAAAACATGTGGATTTGCCCACTGTGAAACACAAAGGTGAAATGTCTGAGGTCCCTCCAGGTGGGAGGCTTGAGCTTTTTTGCTCTTTCAAAGACGATTAGGTTTTGGCCAAAGTTTTGTGGAAGGAACAGAACCACTTTCTCCCCACCTCCCCTTCTCATTTCGTAGATGCCATGTAGTTGGGGTTTTGTTCCCTCTACTTCCTTTGATTTACACTGTCACATAGACAAATCAAAGCTTACCCTTTATTTATTGCAGCTAGCAGGAGTGGGATACAGACTTAATTCAGGATATGGACTCAAATCCTTCCCTGGAGCAGAGTATAGTACTTTGTCATTTGCAAACACTTGGAAGCACAGTGCTGCAGAGTTCCTGTAAACAAGAATAAATTTAAGGAAAATTTTGAATTACATGTGTAGTTTGAATGAATACATTGGAATCAGAGTAGCACACAGCAAGATGAATCTATCCATCATGAGCATTTAGTGTAAAGCCTGTATTTGCTTTTCTTTACTATCCACATAGATTCGATCAACATAGCAGTTCTGCCATTTGCTAAATACATGGGCTCTGCTCTCCAGGACACCAGCTCATCAGTTACCAAGTGAGCAGCCTGTCATAGGGCCTGCACAGACCATTTGTAACTGTCACGTACCCAGAGATCAGAATCTTCTTAGAGTCCAATCCTTTGATGGCTTGGAAATAGGCTAGTTGTACCTGATAACAGGCCTTGTTGGTTAGAAGGGAGGGTGCTGGACCTGAAACCTGGGCATGGGATTGGCAAGTTTGGGTCTCCTGAAGTTAGATGGTGGACACCAGCCTGCAGCATGGTAGCTGTACATCTTTGTATTCATTTTCCATTGATGTTCGAGAACACAGGCAATCACTTCAACTCACTGTTTATGGAATTGTCTCTCTTGAATCATAGTTGGCTGTGTTTCTTTAGAAAAGCTGCAGGAAAGGCGTGGAAATCATGTCACAAACCTGGGATGTGTAGGCAACATCTAGGCACACCAAACAAATGCTAAGCGAGCTGCACTACCTGAACTGAACCTCACCCCACTCCGGAATGTTTTACCAAGCTCTTTCAGTTGCCAAACTACTGTGTGAGTTATAGGGTGCATTTTTTAATTGTCGGTCAGGTTTGTTTGGTTTGGTTTTCTCCTCCATATTCCTGCTTTCTGAAAAGATAAGAATTTACATCTTTTCCTGAGTGCGTTTATGCTTTCAGTTACATTGTTTTCTAGTCCTTAGGAAGTTCCTTAAATATGATCAGAATGATAATTTGCAACGATAACTGTTTTGGTTCTTAAAGGTGGTTTGTTGTTTTTTTTTTCCCCACAGTCCAGTGTCTTCAGATCCTGCTGTGTTTCCTTGTACTTTTCTTCTTAGTTCTCCGCAGAGAGTCAAGGAGTTTCCTAATGATGATGCTGCACAGCAAAGACAGTTTTGACGTTTTTTAACTCTCCCATACCCTAAAAACTGCTCTAACATGTATCATGTCTTTGATACCTAATCTAGACTAATTGATTTCTCTTTTATTTTCTGTCTTTGTAAGATTATTCTTTTATTAAATGACTAGCTGATACATTTAACTTCAACAGAGCAGGAGTTGTATAGTGGCTGTGTGTTCTAAGCCAAAATTTCCCAGGGATTTTGCAGTAAGGCCAGTTGCCAAGATGAAGTGCTCTTTAAGGACATGTTGAAATACTTCTGGTTATTTGGATTAAAGATTTCCTGAATATTGTTGACATTCTAGGCCTTGTGAACTATAATACTTCTTTGGGAGCATCTGTATTCTGTCACTGCAGTATTGCATGTCAATGAAAGAACTAGGGTGACTTAGGTAATGTCAGTCATGTATCTTTTCATCCTTTCCTTTTGCCACTAGCAAGTAGAGGGGAAATTCTGGTGTCCCTTCTTGCTCCTGTGAGACTTCTGATAAATCTCAGGTACTTCAAAAAATGGTAGTAAAATGTTTTGTGACTTGTAGACCTGTTGCTCATTAATTCATTTAAGGTTTGTGATCATCTGGGAAATTAGTATCTGCTCACATTTTTCTTTTTATTAAATTTATGGAAAAGGTGAGCTATGGATGCACTGCAGTGGGAGAAAGACCATGCTTATGTCCTTTTTCCAACTGGAAATTTTGCCTAGGCAGACCTTGAGACCTCAAGATGTCTGGTGAACTGTCCGTAACATCGCCTCCAGCATGTTATGCCAAAAAGCCAAGTTTTTAATGTATTTCTGATGCTATTGCTTAGGACAGCTGCAGCACATGCTTCGTGAGTACATCACTGCTGTTAGGCTAAGCGGCACATGAACACGTATTTCTGTACTAGGAATATAGTATAGATGCAGCTGAAACCTCCTGTTTCCAAGGGAGACCCTGTCACAGCCCAGCAGATCTCGCTAATGCAAGACTGTTTCAGGTGTTCAGACTGACAGTTCTTATTCTCAATTTTGCACCATTACACCTAGATAGCTCCCCTAAGGACTAAAACTAGCTTTTTGCTCTTTCACACCCTTCAAATACTTTATGATGACATTGCATTTTCACTTTCCCCTCCCTACCCAGATAGCCTCAATTCAGACTGAATCCCTGCATTCTCTTATCGTTTAAGTTTTCCCATTTTAGTTTCCGATGAGTTTGTAAACACCTTTCTTTGACTATGCCAGAATACTCATAACTGTGTGATTCTGTATCATGGAGTTGTTTCAGTGACATTTCCCACTTAGGAAGGAAAACCCAGACCTCCACACAGTGTCTGCTTTTCACAGCTTAGGTCAAACCTTGCCTGAACACTAACATACTTTCCTGCATGTTAATTTTAGTTAATAGCTATTCAGTAAAACAATGCATCCAGCTCAAGATATACGACGCAAATTAAGCTGAATGCCCAAACAAATTCAGCAACAGACCCTGGCCTCAGTAGGCTCTTTAAGTCCAGTGTAACATGCATTTACGTTGTTTTATTTCTCTCTCAAACTGTAACTTGCTCCCTGTGGGGTTACATTGACTTAGTTTCATTTTCACATTGTACTAGTGCCACAATAGTCTTGCATTTAAATAGTCTCATTTCATTTTGATATCATGATGTCATCTCCACAGAGACGTATTGAGACTGTCTGGAGAATTTAGTGATAATGCCAAGGCAGAATCAAGCAGCACTACTCAAGCTAGCCAGTTGGCTAGACACGTTGCTGTGCTGCACAGTGAGCTCAACTTCAATTTCTGAGCCCAGTCCTGTTCTCTAGACTGATAATGCAATGTATTTTTATATCCTTTGGAGCGCAGTTCACTCTCTCACTGGCAGGAAGCATATGTGTATGGGAAAACTAATAGTTTTGGTCGCATGCAGATCAGTGGTAGCTGGGAAAGGACACAGGCAGGGCTGGTTCTTGTACGTCAATGTTCCTCCATGGCTGTAGCCAGTGGAGAAATTTCTATAGTGTCTAGTGATGATTAAAACTACCTGCTGGAAAATCCCGTGGCGGGGCAAGGAAGGGTGAATCCATACCCTAGGCGCCATGGAATATTGGTGACTCTAACCTATCACCTGGCTGTTCTGGAGCCAAGAACAACCAGACATTAATGAGCAGATGCCCAGAGTCCTCTGAGAAACACGTACACACAGCTACTGCAGTGCCCTAAGTACCCTGAATACCATGGTAACACAAAGCACTTCCAACTGTAAATGTCAACATCCTAATGGCAATCCCTGTACATCTGTCTGCAGTCTGCATTTCATGAACAACTCACAAGTTGTGTCCTGCCACATGAGAATTTTTGCTAGACCACCCTCTCCCAGCTCAATATGAGCCACTCAGGGAAGGAGGGATCAAGTTGCAACTGTTAATAGCATGTCCCCTAGGCCAGGATGCAGCTCCGGCACTTTGCCCCACACCCTCAGCTCCAGCAAGCATTTTGACTTCATGGCAGCAGCAGAGCTGGTACTTTAGGTCAAGGGTTTTTTTATTTATAGAGCTGCCATTAAATTAGTCTAACACAGTCATACAATATTTAAGGTAAGATTAGACACATGACTGCATCCAAAGCAGATAAAGACATTCTTGCTTCTTGGTGGAACATTCACTTGGAAGGGAAACCCTATCTTTAATGTGTGTTTCTTTCCCTACTGTAATAAGATTTCCAGGGACAAATTCAATTAGGCTGTTTGACTTTAAAGGTGAAGTCTTTGTGTTTAGTGTTTTTCTTTTAATTATTTTGTTTAAAAATAAATGAGTTCTGCAGCTTTTGAGCTTGAGGGTTAGTGGTTTGGTTTTAATTCTCTCCAAAAGTAGCAAGACTACTTAGTGTGAACCTACAAAAGCAATTCTGTGAAGCTGCTGGTTTTAGGCATTTCTAGAATGATGCAAGAATAAAACCATTTCTTAGAACTACCTCTGGGATCCAGTGCCTATATACATTTGTCAAAGGACACAATATTGAGTGCTTCATTTCCCAAACACTAGGCCAAGATAAACTATATCTGAGTGTTGAGCCTTCCTGATATAAATCAGTGGCATATCAATAACAGGTTTCAGCTTCCTGCTAAAAAAACCTGCTGAAATTTTAAAGTAAATATTCTAGGATCCTTCTGGGAAATAGTAGGTTTCATTTCATGGACTTCTGCAAGGAGTATTGTCAGTGGAGCCTCCTTTTTAATCTAGTTGATAGACTAATGGGAAAGTAAGTGTAAAAAGACACAAACTAAGGAGGATTGGGATGATGCTTTGGAACAAGTCTTTCTGATTGATAAGGCAGCAAGGGCATTTGGAAGCCAAAACTGATGCAAGTTCTTTAAGGTTATAGATGAGGAAATGAACGGTTTTCAAAGGTCAGATGAGACTTGGAAGTTAAACTGAGTGGGGAAGGAAGACAAACAATATATGGAACTGAATATTTACTGCATTAGTCTTTGACTTTAGAGGCCTGGGGCCAAATCTTCTCCTAAGTCTTAAATAACAATTAGTTTGGTGGTTTGATTCCAAGCTTCGCTTTTCACATCAGGGCATAAGTGCAGTTCTGAAATCTGTTTGTTATGATTGACATTTTAAATTTATTTTAAAGTACTTTTGCTCACTTACAAGGTTCTCAGTAGCACTTTCATGGACTGCCTTTCAAGGTTGGCTTTTCACTCTCCAAAGAGTATCTGCTAATTTTCTGTGACATTCATATTCATCACAACCTGGAAACAGTTAAGGCTTGAGCTTTTTGCCCTATGGCTTTGAAATCATCATTCTCCTTATAGACAGAATACTGAATCTGCTTTTTTCCACTTTGAACTTGAAAGCAAATTCTACAGTGGCTGAGATTCTCCCAGGACTTTAAACCTCAAGACACAAGTATCAGGTAGCTAGCTATGAGAGCCAGAGATCGCTAGTCTTTATTTATCTCTTACTCAGATACTGAAAATGCAAAGAAGAGTTGGATTCATCTTACCCTCTGTGTATACTACACATCACCGGTAGGTTCTGCTGGCTTCTGCTGCAGTGAGACACCATACAAAGATGTGATAAACATGCTAAAAGGGAGAAAAGTGAATAAATGGAAGAAAAGAGGCTGTACCCCAGATGGCAGAGATAGCGAGGATGAAAAATGGAGGAGCAAGGAAGAGAAAACAAAACAAATGGAGAATTTCAGCAAAGATTGAAAACGTGACAGACTAACATGTGTGCTGCAGTGGACAAACCATCCAGTAACCCAAATGACAAAATAACAAAACCTCATGAACCCGTGTACTGGGTTCCCTTTTTCTCCTTTAGAGAATATCAGAGAAACAGATCTGCTTTCCCACCCTTTAACCCCAAAGAGTGGAAGAATAAATAGTTCAGAGGCCTCAGCGTCCCAGGTTAATTTCGTTGCTTTGTCACAGGCTTCCTGTATAACCCAGGAAAATCAGTTCCTTTAGTTGTGCTCCAGTCCAGCAGTAGTAAAGTGATACAATTGCTTCTTTACCTCCAAGGAATATGAAAATACATGTTATGAACTGCAGAGCTGACTGATGTGAACAAGGACCAAAGTGTGTTTGGTGGTATCATGATATTAGTCCCTTGCTATTTGCTTGCAACTTTTTTGTTCTTGTTGATCAAAACAAGAGTAAGTAAGAATATTTTGGAAGGAGGATGCTGGGACATTTCATCTTGAAATGCTGTCATTGTCACTACAGGAACCTCCTCTCTTAACTCATACTTGAAAAGGTTTTTTTCCCCTGTCAGCTCCATGCAGATATTCAGACTGGACTCACTGATTCCTAAAGGCTGTGTTTCATTGTAAATTAATATTTCACCTGTAGCTGTCTGCCATGTAATGTGAATTAATGCTAGCCCTCAGTGAGTCTACTTTTATTTATGCTCTCTAGGGTTTAGTGGTTTACAGGATTGTAGAGATGAATTCAACTAAGTAAAGGAGAGTGAGAAATCATACTTTGACTAATTCTGAGACATGTTTATACAGCTGCATGTTTCTTCTTCTTTTACAGTAAACATTGTTTTATTCATGCTTATTATAATATTTTCCTGGGTAATATTCATACAATGCAAGGCATCTCCCTTCTCTTTTGTATTTAATTACATTATTTTTTTACTGATGGCAAATACTTTCATAGATGAAAGTAGATAAAAGGAACAGATGAATCAATCATGGAAGATAGGAAAAAAGTGTATTAGCAACAATCTGCTGTTTTTTAAAAACTGGGGCAAGCAAGAACTCGATACTTTCTGGTTACACTTACTACTGTTACTGTACAAGAATGCAGTATAGCAAACAGAACTTATCTTTGCCTCCAAAACTTTATAGAAACAACAGACCTCTTAGGTTAGCTGAACGGAGGTCAGGCTAAGAGAGGAAAGGCTACATTGCCCTCTGCAAGAGTCACTGATTACCAAAAATGCAACCTGGAATCCTAGGGTGGTCAAATATCCTTGGCTTAAGTAATCTGTAGTGTCAACAGACTTCCAAACAAATGTTGTTGTGAAATACAGTGTTCACACCACAAGAAAGTTGATCTTTTTACAGATTTTGAAAAACTTGGCCATTGCAGCTTGTTTTTAATATTTTGACCAATTAGATTTAATTGTTAGGCTTCATGAAAAAGTTACATTGGCATCAATCTCTCAGCTCATGCGCATCTCTATTGTTTCCAAATCCTTAATATTAACTATTGTATTTTCAGACGTGTTGTCTTTGCAGCTACAAAGGCTAGAGTACCCTTGTTGTTTTTATGTAGTGCTAAATAAGGGAGAAAATTATTACATCAGTAAGGAATCACTGCCCTAGAATCTTAGGTATTACTCCAAATATTTTAAAGAGTTGCAGCAAAAAGACAGGGTGCAGAAATACAACTAACAGCTATGTAAGTTCATTTGCCAGTCAGATGTATTATTCATCTAAGGGACCAGATGTAGCATTTGTGTAATCAGGTACAATATGCTATGGTTATGAAGCAACATAAAGAAATTTGGTGAAAAATAAAGCCAGAATGTTTGCTGTGAAGACCACTAGTCCATACCACACATGGTATGGTATCACTAGCTATCAATAATACTTTGTTATTAAGGTTCCTGTAGTCAGCCCCTAGCAGAGCTATGTTCACGTACAAGAGATATTAATTACTTTCAGGTAATTTGTACAGATTCTCTGCTATTGTTGTACATTTGCTTTTCAAATTTATCATTTCTGTTAATTTTCCAAAATCTTGACACTTGAAATATTTAAGGTGTTAGTCATATAAACGCCATTGTTATAGCATATTTTACTTTAATGGACATGTTATGGCCTGTAAGGCCCTTATACACCTGTGATTTGCTTTACTGTATAAATCTATCCTCTACAATCAATTCAGTATAAATCTTGTAAGGCAAGATTCCTGTTTGACTGAAGCCAGTGGCAAACTCTCACCAAATGTAAGTTTTCTCCAATTTAAAGGCCACGATTCAGAAATTATCTCAAAAGTTTAATAAGACTGAATATTGTGCCAAAGGTGTTTTGCTGAGGTAGGCTACAGTTCAGAAGACTCTTACTGGTCCCAGAACACATTCCTACTGTTGGTCAACTTCCTGCTTACCAGTTACTATTATTTTAAAAGGGAAGCCCTAGAAATTGGGCAGCTTTAGTTTCAGATCTAGATGCCCATCAGCACCTAGGCTGCAGAGCAGTCTTGAAATATGTTCTTGCTTAACGTATTTTAGGCTATAGTTTGTATTTCAATAGATGTATTCTGCTCTAAAGTATTCCATAGGGGGGGAAAAAAAGAAGTCCCTTTGATTTCTCCTTCCCCCCAGTATTACTGTTATTGATTGGTCCTTACTGGTGAATAATAACTTCTTAAAGTGGAAACAGATTACAAAGTCAAATCCAAGAGCATCCAGGCCAAATTCTGGTTTCACTGACACCAATATAAATCCAGAGGCACTCAAATGGATTACAGATTTACACTGGTGTAACTGAAAGCAGAATTTTGCCCTTAGTCTTTTACAACTCATTAGGGATAAATAGCCTTTTAGCTAATGAAAATGTAGCATTTTTCTTAACAGCTTCATAATGATATACACCAAGTGCTACATTGCCTTGATAATTGGAAAATTTACTTGCCTTTTTCCTTTGGTAAAACGTGGACACTGTTGTAGTTGTTCCATAGTAAAATAATTGAGCCATAAAATCCAGACACCCAAAACATGTTCATAGCATTTAAGGATAAGCAAAATGCAACTATAAGTGACTCAGCCCTACTCAAAACTGGCTGAAATCAGAACTGTGAAAAATATGATAGTGTTGAGTTCCCCAGTGCCAAATGAGGACATATGCTTTTGCATGCGATTTTTTCAAAAATTCTTCTTCCACCCCCAACTGGAATTTTGTTCTATGTCAGAAAATGTGTAGTAAACGTTGAAAAGTGAATGACCATGTCAAGAGTGTGAATGTCCAGCTGGATGCAGGCTTTGGACATTTTCTGAATCCTAGCTCTTGTTTTGCTCCTGATCAGTTTGATTCAGCCTTGACAGGTTCTGTAGAGAAACCACCTTTTCCTTCCCACATACAATAGCAAGTTTTTCAGGTTTGGCCTCAAACACCTCCTATTTGGCTCAGCAGCTCTGAATACCTGTCCTATAAGGTTTCTATATGGCAATACCAATATTAGAGGCAGTGTATTTTGTTCGCTTGTCTCGGGGGTTGAAGTTTTCCATTCTCCAAAGTCCTCCTATCTGCGAGAATATGAACAAAACCCTTGACTTAGTGTCAGACAATCTGTTATCAGAAAAGAATTCCACTTGAACATACGTCATTAATATCTTCATTAATGCTTTATTACAGCATCTTTACCTGCTCTGTCAGGGAAGAGCAAAAGCCTACAGCTCCCTGAGGGATGGGGAGCGAAGAGCAGTAGCAACCAGCAGAGCAGGGCCTTCACCAGCCAGAGCCACATCCCACAGTACCAATGCTCGGCAAATAAGACAGATGCAAAAGTGGTGGCCAGGTCCAATGAGGAGTCCAGATCATGAGACATCATGGTGATAAGACAGGTCTGATATCAAGCCAGGAAGTCAATCTGTAGGTCAGGATCAGTGCTTGCCACATGGGCCCATAGTGATGAGGCAGGGCCAAGGTCAGGGTCAAGACAGGAAGTTAAGCTGCAGATTGATGTCTGGCTCAAGGAGCACCAAGGCCAGGAACGGGCATGGCTGCAGTTACATTGGAAATCAGTGTTCCTCCAGCATACATCAGGAAGGATCTTAAATAGAGTTTCTGGTCTCATGGGTGTGGGTGAAAGCCCGAGGTGAGGCCGGTCAGGGCCATTAAGGGTTTTAGTGCCCTCAAAGCCCTGACAGTCTGGCAGACACATGATGCGGTCTCTGCCAGGTAGTGGTAAATTCCACTAGGAAATGGTAAACCTGTACATTGTGGCATATTATGGTTCAATAAATCTGTCAATTTTAAACTGTCAGTGTGATTCAGAAGTTGTACTTTGACTCCCCAAGTTGTCACAAACAGCACACAGCACTGGTGCATGGGTCTGTTCCTGGCTAGAGCAAATCACATTCTCTTTACGTTGCTTTGATTTCTCCACTGTTGTGGTCTTTTTTTGCTTGGAATTTCGTTGCTTTGTGGATTAATTCTTGCTGTGTATTTGGAGTGTTTAGTCAAAAATTTTACCGGAAAATGCTAGGTGCTTCTGTACTATAAATCATAATTTGATAATATTTTGGAGAAAACATGACTAATATGTTTCTGTAGGG